>NW_028279055.1:0-146465 GCF_059751315.1 Micrasema longulum
GACGTAAAGAGGTGAGACAATAATAAATTAGGATTACTTTTTTACTACTTACGCACAAATTTGAAAAGGACAATCGAGACTAATAAACATTGGACTGAAATGATACAATAAACTACCAGACAAAACTAAACAAATGACTCAGACAACCTTTACAAAAGATGTAAATGTTAAATGTATGTAACCCGTAAGGGTTTATCAATGAAAATTTTTAATAAAAAATATAGATCTTGACATTTTGCATCTATCGTACTGTACGGCGGCCTCCGTGGTGTAGTGGTCAAGACGCTTGACTCACGCACGGAAGGTTCCGGGTTCGATTCCCGGTGAGAACACAAAAATTTAAATGTGATTTTTCTTAAGCCTGGGTGCTCTGTGATGTAATTCACCACTGTAATTAGGCCTCCTGGCCTGTTGTGGTGCAAAAAAAAAAAAAAAACTCCCCACACAGAAGTCGCATGGGGCTCCTCACTGGAACAGCACTGTCTACCGAATCAACAATGAAGATTTTTTTTAAATTCTGAAAATCATTACAAACATCATGTCTAGTTCGACTGCGTGCCCACACTGCGATTTTTGTGGGCATAGGCTCATTTTTAACCAGTTCAGATTATTTCTCCATGACGTGAAACTATATTGCGCTCGCGAGAGCCTATCAAAAGACGAGAACGACTTTTTCAAGGCTCGGTGCGGCCTCGAAAACACTGTGTTGTTGCCCCCACTAATGGCCGACTTGTTTATTCCAATGACCGGACAACTAAGGTTGATACGCGCTTTACAATTTAGCGTAAAATAAGAAGCATTCCTGCCAATAGAAAAATCATTTTATTTTATTTGAAATATAAACAGATGTCCAGATTGCAATGCTTATACTTAGAGAAATAAAAATATTCTTTTAAATAAAACGTAATTCAATATTGATTTATTATTATTATATAAATTGTTAATATATATTTTTAGTTGTTTACTGATTTACTTTTTTAAGATCCTCATGACTTTTTAATTTGTTTAAACTATGTATTTTTTTATTGAATTTTTTACTTTATTTTTTAATATGTTTTGTTTTTCTCTTTCTACTCGGTATTTTGCAAAGTTTATTTTTTATATATGCATTTTGCTATACACATACATTTATTTTTTACTACGACTTTAAATATGTTTCTCACTATGTATTCTGTTTTTATTTCGCATTTTACTGAGTTTTAAAATATTTTTATATACATATTTACATATTTTTAATGTTTTTGACTGTTTTCACTACATTTATTCCTTTGTTTTTTTTTTTTTTGCTTCGTTTTTTTACTACATTTTACTATGTTTTTACTACATTTTTATTATATTTTTACTACATTTTTACCATGTTTTTACTTCAATTTTTACTTTGTTTTTCTTTTTGTCCTGTATCTTTATAACTGTTTCTATATATTAATTACTGTTTTTTTGACTGTCTTAGAACGGGGTAAATATCCCTAGTTAGGCAGTCAAAGCAACTTTGTATAAATCATAATTTTGTGTATGTTATATAATGATGATAAATAAATAAAATAAAGTAAACAACTTAGTTTTTAAGAACTTTTTTTTCACTGACCGTTTAAACAAACGATCAAGCTTCTTTCTCAGGGTATACTTAATTAAGTATTTATTCATTTAAAATTACACTCGCTAAAATATTAGTGAACTTATTTTACTTTTATAACGTTTCAGTGGATAAATGAAGGAAATGGAATTTCCGTTGAGTCGATAGAAGTAATATAATTATCACAAAACAATTTCAAACGCGTGTAGTAATATTTAAAGAATTAACACCGAAATGTTCAGAAAAACAAACTAAAATGTGTTGTAAGTGGCCATAAATAAATAAAAGTGTTAATTTTGAAGCTTTTCAAATTATTTTTGACTAACGACTGGACTTTAAAAAAAAATTAGGCTTTTAACCACCTGCGATCGACTTTCCTATTTTTGCCTCTGGTAACTCCATTTTTGTGATGCCGTGTTGGACCTGAATAAATCATTTCGGTGATAATTCAAACAGGATGTTTAATGTACACATGTCCATGTGTAAGCAAAAGGGTCACTTAGATCGCACGCATCGTTTCTGTGTAAATTTCTCTGTCCCGGGCAAATCAATCATCTTTTTTCTCCCGACACCACCAAACCTGATTTGTATTGATGCGAGGATTCTACTCAAAAAAAGTTTCTGTAATTTGTCTCCTTCTCGTTTTCCAATAACATCTGATTCTGCGATTCTTTCATCTATTCCTGGAGACCATTAATGGGTCGTAAGCTTCTGTCAAGGGTTAAATATATCAATAAATACATCGGTGTTGTGTCCACGTCCATTATTTTGACAATATTGAATTTTTTTTTGTTGATACAACTCCTTAGTTAATGATTATGATAAAATAATAAATAAACTTATAAATGAAACTTCTTGGTTTAGTTTTACTTTTTTTATTATTTTGACCAACGAGCGCTTTCGCCTAAGTAGGCATCTTCAGATTAGTGAATTGTTTACAACGTTTACAGCTTTTATACTATTTCTAATATATTTTGGAGATAATAAGATCAAATAGGTATTTTAACAGGGGACAGAAAACATAAATATTTACAACTAGTTTGCTTAACAGTTAATTTTTGGGAGTTTTTGGACCAATACCAATGTCATATGTATTATTTATTAAATGATTATGATAAAATTATAAATAAACTTATCAATGAAACTTCTTGGTTTAGTTTTACTTTTTTATTATTTTGACCAACGAGCGCTTTCGCCTAAGTAGGTATCTTCAAGACTGGTGAATTGTTTACAACGTTTACAGCTTTTATACTATTTCTAACATACATATTTTGGAAATAAGAAGATCAAATAAGTATTTTAACAGGGGACAGAAAACATGAATATTTACATTAGTTAGTACTAGTTTGCTAAACAGTTCATTTTTGGGAGTTTTTGGACTGAAATCGGGATTAAACATTTATTAATTAAAAGGTGGGAAAAGAACACATGGCGAACCTGTTAAACTGTGTATTTCCCTCTCTGTTGTATTTCGCCATGTGTTCTTTTCCTACCTTTTAATTAATAAATGCTTAATCCCAATTTCGGTTCAAAAATTCCCCAAAATAAACTGTTAAGCAAACTAGTTGTAAATATTTATGTTTTCTGTCCCCTGTTAAAATACTTATTTGATCTTCTTATCTCCAAAATATGTTAAAAATAGTATAAAAGCTGTAAACGTTGTAAACAATTCACCAGCTTGAAGATGCCTACTTACGCGAAAGCGCTCGTTGGTCAAAAAAATAAAAAAGTAAAACTAAACCAAGAAGTTTCATTGATAAGTTTATTTATAATTTTATCAAAATCATCATTATTTTTACGATTTGGGGTCCTTTCTTTACTAGACGACGCGACGTTTCGATTGGTCTGTAGAGTACTTTTTACCTGTCAAGTCCGTATTTGCATAAATTTCAGATGAATATGATTATTATTTCGTCTCGGTATTTACCTGAGATAGACCTTGTTATTGTCAGTTTATTAATCCTTGATACGCCTGTGAATACGGTGCTTCCCACGTTTTTTTACTACGAGTAGGATATGAATTATTTATGATTCAAAATTAAGATATTCAAAAGTCAACTGGATTTACGATTCTCAGTATTTTGAGTAAAATCTTGTTATTTGCTAATAGAAAGCTTCTTCATTGAGTATTTTTTAAACAGCCATTTTGTAAGAAAAATAATGTCTGGTTTCAATTTTTAATTTATTTATTTTATAAGTTTTTTTTTTAAAAATATTTGCGATCTTATGATTCACCCAAATATTTTAATTTTTAGGGCCATGTTTAACGAGTTGTAAATAACTCACTATTAGAACATAATAATTAAGTTGGGGTAGAGTGGGATTTGAACCACGGACCTTTGATCTGTGAGTCCGAGACACTAGCCACTGGACCACAACCCGACTCAAGTGTATTGACATATTTAATAACAGGGAATCTATATAAAACTAGTTAATAGAAACTGAAAACGGAGTGTTCTCTGTTTAGGATAGTCTCCATCTCACACGGCTCAGCCTGTTCTAAGATGGAATTTTTTTAACTTTCAAAGAATACGTAGTTGTATACTAATATAACAATAACAAAAAAAACAACTTTAATATAAATACCTAGCTAATCAAATGTAAGAAATAAATAATCGTTATTATACAAATATAAAGTAAATATATGTGCCAAGAATATATGTTACTTAGACGTAAATAATCTAGGAATTAAATTTTACTTTTTGTATTAGTTTGTGAACTTCTCTAAAATATAATATTTTAATCAACTCCTTAGGGGGTAAAATTCTGTCTTTGTCCACAAAATTTGGACAAATTTAAAATATAGTTCATAATCCATATATCTCAAATTTACATGTTTATAAAATATTTATAAAACTCACATTTGAAGCAATAACTTTGTAATTATTCATTATATTAAAATAATCATAGTATAACTTTGTTTTTAACAACTTATTTTTATTGTTGTTACCGATGAAATAAGCTACATATTTATCGAATTAATGACTAGAAATCAATGTAAAAATAAAATAAAAAGAGCTTGTGTAGCTTTGAAACCGGTCGGTAGTCAGAAAAAAAAGTTGTTAAAAACAAAATTATTCTACATTTATGTTAATATGGTGGCCTCCGTGGTGTAGCGGTGAAAACGCTCGACTCCCGGTGAGAACACAAAAATTGAATGTGATTTTTCTCAAGCCTGGATGTTCTGTGCTGTAATTCACCACTGCGATTGGATCTCCTGACCTGTTGTGGTGCAAAAAAATACATTTAATTATATGTATTTTTTTATGCATACATTGTTAATATTTTATATATTTCTTTTAATTTTTGGGGCTAAAATTTTTTATGCTTGTTTTCAGCTTTGTATTATTCTCTGTTGACTATTAGTTTCCTGTGATTAATTTACGTCATCTTGACTTGAACAAATTGGCATGCAAAGGATGTGAACCGGCGTAACGCGTGCTACATAAATAACCACTCGTTGTCTTCTTCGTCTGGCCTTTGGTCAACCGGTCCATTCATCTCGTCTAGTGTCAATGCGAGGAGTGAAAACTATGCGTGTGACATAGTTAGTATAATTTCAAGTTCAAAGGAAGCGCTTCCGTTATTTAAGGTTAGTTTTGAGCTGACCAAATCTCAAGTTAAAATTCAAAATATTTTTTTTCGGATCGCTACAAATTACTTTTCTAGTCCTAACAAGCTAATCATTGTCATCTTGAGAAGGCGTCTAATTGAAATATAGAGAAAGCGAGGTATGTATTTAAAGACGGATTGCACGGGCGTTTTATCCTCTACGCCTACGCTCACGGAGAAACTACGTAATGTTTTTTTTTTTTTTGTATTGACTAATGCCATTTTAAGATTTGATTTAGTGAACTTTTTGTTACAATCGTGAATCTTTCCTACTAATGCAGTGACCTATGCACCACTGGGCGTAAAAAGAGGGATGATGATATTTTTTTTTTTCTTCTCCAAATTAACCCAAAATCTTTTCAGTGTGATATTAGACCTTCAAAATCCTTTTCTTTCAAACTTCCGTTGCTGTTCGAATATTAAATCCGATTAATCTAATTAAAGCTATTATTTTTTTATTCACGGACTTATGCAGTCCATTCTAACAATGGTAAATACATTTTTTTAAATAAATATTGGTGCTATTCAAATAAAATATAACTTAATAAAATTAAAGGTAGGACAAAAAAAATACTTTGTCATTAGGTGTTTTATATAGGTACCCATGTACATCAAATTACGTGCTTTTACAAATATGTAGGATTCAAAAGAGGATTCAATTCAATTCAATTAATTTATTTTTAAATAACATTCAGAGCAAACTAAAATTCAAGACGTAAATATCAAAAAAAGAAAAAAAATTCATGACATAGTCTATTGTCATAGTAGGAGAATCCTGCTCCGGAAAACCCCCTCAGATAGATACATGGAACAGATCTACATCCAGATCGATGTTTTTCAGCATAGCGGTAGCCCTTCCAACAGGCATAATCATCGGCAGGTTTGTCCTGTATATCGGAATATGATACAATAATATAATTTATTGTTTCAGCATTTACTTTGTGGAAAAACATTTTTTCAATTAAAAACTTTGTAGTTTTTACCACATAAGAGTGTGGTAAATATTACAGTGTTTCATTTTGAATAAATTCAATATGAAACAATCTATGCTGACGCTGTCTTAGGTAATAATCAGAAACAAGCAAACCAATGATCATCATAATCTCAGAATTATCGATCGTACCGCGCAACCATCGATAAAAGTGTGTAGTCAAATACACATTACTGCTAGTTTCTAAACTGTTGAAGACTGTTAATGACGTAAAAATGAAACGAACAAATTTTTTAAAATTCATCAAAAATGATATTGTTTTTCTAAGACAGTTATTTACAAAATGTACGGTATGCTATTCAGCCTTAAGTTAAAGCTGAAATACTCATTTTATGCTTTTTTGGAAATACATATATCGTAGGGTGTCATTTTTTAAAAACATATTATTCCTTTCTTTGTGCGATCGGCTCAGGACATAATTTTCTTCGAAAGCCTTTCCACCTTTTCGTGCAATGTTTAAGCCCGCCTATATTTATGACTTAACCCGCTTTTCCTGATATATTTATGTTATGAGCTCTTATCTCCTTACATCTAGCAGTTTCGCAAATATCCCATCCTTTTCTTCCTTTTTCGTCCACAAATCTTTCTTCCCCTGTTTGTCCTATTGCCCCACTACCCTCAGAAATCCGGCCAGCATTCGCCGGCCTGAAAAAGCTCGAACTTTTACATCGCTCCGTATTTTGACCTTGTGTTTAATTAGCTCTTTTTCACTCTGGCGCTTGTTTTGCTAGTAGTGATGTTAAAAAATGTGCGCTTTTTGCTATCCCGAACGATAGGGTGCGTTCACACCGAGTGGTGTCAACGTATCGCGACAAGGTCAACACTAAAACTCAGTTTACTTTTGCATCGTAAAATCATTTTTACGGTTTATTATGGCGGCCTCATATTATGCGGCATCATATTATAGCGTCCTCCGTGGTGCAGTGGTCAAGACGCTTGACTCACGCACGAAAGCTTCCGGGTTTTCTTAAAATTTAGCACATAAGTGGAAGTTGCAATAAGTAAGTCTAAGATTTAATGTGTGGGAAGAGAATCACTGATTAATCTGTTTATTTTTTGTTTAGATTCGATGACATTGTGAACAATATTCTGTGTTTATTATATTAGTTTTAAATCACCCGTCGATGGGAGGAGTGCTCTCCTGAAACTATAGTTGTGTTCTTGTAAAAGAATAAAATTGTGTAACACTGATAACAAAGTTTTATTTTCATAATAATTTATAATGAAGTGTTACGAAGTGAATGCCGATTAAATTAAAAATACTATTTAAACTATTCAAACTAAGCAATTAAATGTAACTGAACTCCTTAAACTAGAATCCTTAAAATTTATTCATATATAAGCCACTGATTTAATTGTAGACGAAGAACTAAAACTTTAAAAAAATGTAGTAAACATGGACACAATACGAGAATATCAGAAAAATATCATACACAACCTTCTAAAACGACACAAGGACAGTCGAGACTAATAAACCAGTGACTAAAATTATACAATAAACTAGCAGACAAAACTCAAAAAAATACTTATTTGATTATCTCTGTATATTAAGTCTACTTTGTTTATTCTCACATGTAAAAATATTTTTTGAAAAAAAGTATATTGTTAAGTGTCTTCGCACGGGTAACCCCAATGAGGTCACATTATTTTTATTATTATTCATAAACCACTACTACTACTACTACTACCATCACGCCATTTCCCCGTAGGGGTAGGCAGAGAGAATGGACCGCCACACACGTCTATCCTGGCATACATTCCTAGCTTCCTCCACATTCATACATCTTGTCATACATGCCCTTCGGTTCCGTCTGTTTTTGACATGACCAGACTTACGATTTTGGTTTATCTGATCATGCCACGTCTTCCTCGGTCGTCCTCGTCTCACGTTGCCGTTCATTTTTGCCATATATACTTGTTTTACCATTCTTTCGTCGTCCATTCGTTCTACGTGACAAAACCATCTCGAAGACCTTTTCTTAATCTTACCAATTATACTTGACTCAGATTTACACTCTCGCCTGATTTCATCATTCGTAACCCTGTCATACATTGATTTCCCATTATTTCACTCGGCTTTCATCCTTCCTCTGCCAGTTCCATGTTTCACTTCCATACATAAGTGTTGGGACCAAAATTCCGTTGTGCACTGCCAGTTTAGCTTCGATTGACATATTTTTATTAGAAATTACTGTGCTTAGTGCTCCGTTCATTTTGTTGCCCGCATTCACTCTTCTTTCAACATCTTTTTCTACTCTTCCATCTCTTGAAAACATGCTTTTCAGATACACAAATTCTTCTACTTGCTCGAGACATTCGTTGTTTACATTTATTATGCAGTCAGTAACCTCACTATCCCTTTCAAATACCACCACCGAGTATTGAATACTTGTATGTAGGTTTTTGTTTAGATATTTGTATGTATTTTGTCATATGATATTATTATTTTACAAACAGTCTTTCACCAATATGTTATGCAAATGGCAGAAATGCCGCGCGTAAATAAATGAATGTCTGACTAAATTAACTTATTCTTAAGACCCGCAAGTCCACTGCGTTCTCGATTATCCCACCGTTCATGACCTATAACATCCGCGTACGTCCGCGTCACTTACCCTTTGTTCACATGAGCTCACCACGCACACATGTGCACGCGCACACACGAATGTGAGGACCCCCCACTCACACATGTCCACTCCTGTACACACACCCACAGACACACACAGTCAGGTACAATGGCCGGCAGACGATGATCATTATAATTCATTACTATCACCGGAATAGTATTTCGTGTTTACGTTTTATACAGGATGTTCTATTATTGAAGTAAAATTTTAATTATGCCACATGTGTTTTATAAACATCGTCATCATTTCTCTCTCCGCACTCAGTGTTTATAATTGCTAATATGTCGGGCGAAGCAAGGCTGGCAGGGCATAATGGGGTTTTCGTCCCAGCACTCATTTATGAAAGTGGAACATGGAATTGGTAGAGGAAGGATGAAATCAGAGTGAACGCGGTGTAAATTTGCTTTCCTTCCATACTTTTACTTGCTTTTTATAGATCATGATATTTTTATATTTTTGTATTATTTAATTTAGTACGCACTATTATTTGGCATATGATTTATTGCTCATATTTCTTATATTTCTAACTATTGTATTGAGTGAGTTTCTAGAAAACATATCTCAATTATCATTTCAATTATGTTTTTATATATACATTATTTTTCTGTTGATTTCAATGATACTCTTATTTTGTTTTTTTTTAAATACTACTATATTTTACTATTATTTTGTTGATTTTAATCATACCATTATTTTGTTTATTTGATTATGTGTGATTCTTAATTTGTATAATTTATATTTTAAAAATTATTTTTTGAATTTTATTCTTTGGAATTTTATCATTTATTATTTGTACCTTTTTTCTAGATTGTTATTCTATTGCATCACATGTCATTATAATTTAATCTAATTAATTTTACAATGTATTTTTATTGTTATTTATTATGGCTTGACACGGGGTTAGCCTAAAAAGCCTTAATAAGTTCATTAATATTTAAACTAGTGTAATTTTAAACGAATTAAACAATCCGGTCTCTTTGATGAATGTGTAGGAAATCAATGTATTACAGGGTTACGAATGACGAAATATATAATGATGAAATAATAAAATAATAATAAAGAATAATAAAATGATGAATGAATATTTTCCACACAGTACCGTTTTAAAAAAATTACTTCAAAACGAACAATGCTGAATAGGTTTTTTTTGTATAAAAATTGATTCGGGGTTTCTAAAAATTTAAATTGGGCCGTATTTTTTTTTCTCAAATATAACATGACCTTAAAATACTTTAAAAATCGTAAACAAGATTATTCACTATCACTATCATATCTTCTTCGCAGTCTCAATCCTGTGGTTTGCAGCAAAGTCCCGCATCTCGTCCTCCATTGGTCTCTATTCTCTGCAGCCTCTTCAGCTCGACATATGAGGCGCAGTTTAAATCTTCGCTCACTTGCTCCAAATATTCTCGTCGGAGGCGCCCTCTATAATTTGTCCCCTCAGCCATCCCCTCTATGATGTCGTGCAGGAGACCCTCATGGCGCATAATGTGGCCGATCCATCGGGCTCGCCTCTCTGAGATGGTTTTGATTCGGTGCCTACCTTCTTCGATTCTGTTGAGAACCTCATTATTGTCACCGTCATTATTGATGTGGTCTCTCCAGCAAATTCCTAATGTTTTTCTGTAGCACCACATCTCGAAGGCCTCTAGTCTTTTTTTATCTTTTTCAGTAAGGCACCATGTCTCACAACCGTACATCAATATGCTCCATATATATGTCTTGGCAAGTTGCTTGCGGAGTTTTAGATTGATATTTTTTTACTCAAAAATCTTTGATTTTTTGTTAAACGCAAGCCTTGCTTGGTGTATGCGGCAGTTGACTTCTCATATATTCAACCCCAAGTAAGTAAAAACAACGATGTAGGGCATTCCAATAATGTATGGGATAAGTGTAAGGTACGCATTGTCAAATAAATTTTCGACAAAAAACTGTATTTAATTTTTGGACGGTTTTATTTCAAAACGTAAAATGGGGTTCTAGTGTATATTAATAAATGAAGTCAGTCCTTTGTTTTAGATTCAGACTGTGTATACAACGTCCATAGATCGATAACACATTCGCGTCAATTTTTTTTATCAGAAATCTAGAGCGTAGACCGGAGAAAGCAACTTAGCATTTTCTGTTTACAATCCGTAATATTGTTCTAGACTTATTACACACAGGACATAAACTCTTGATAACGAAATTGAATGACAAATCCAGTGTAGCGCTTCGGAGTACATCAACTTCATCCCTGCCATAGAACATCAAGAACGCTCGCTGAAAAATAAATCAAGCGCAGATACATTCATCTTTTAGTTTAGCGATTGGCACGTTCGCCCATCAAGCTCGAGGTCCCGAGTTTGATTCCTGGCAAGGAGGATATGAAATATTGTTTTAAGGTGGGTATACGCTGAAATATTTTTTAGGTCCTGGACTGGCACCTGAAGCGTAAGACTGGTGACCTTACCTTCCGTGTAGTTAATTTACTCTCCAATTGAAGTACTCACGTTGTATACTATGCACCACTAATGATAATAATGACTTTTTAGCACTAAAAAAATATACCATGTTTTTTTATTTATTTGTACCGTTCGCAGTCGTTTGCTAAAAATTTGAAAACTGTCGTACGGTATCACCTCAAGTTATATATTATGGAAGCGTTTAGTCAATAATTATGTCACTATCCGCACCAGAAGGTGCATAAGCCACTGCATACATACACTAAATGCAGATTATATTGATTATCTGTTGCATACAGCTAAGTTGATCAGCCTTAAGCATTAGTTGCCAATACAAGGACAGTGAAACATTGCAGTACAAAACCGCCTTTTGGATCAACACTTCATGATAATCTTTCCGGAAATGGAACCGGAACCTCATGTATGGTAGGCGAACATGCCAGCCACTTCATCGCGACGCGGACCTAATCCCCGCCCAATTTCAATTTTCAGGATTTTTACCTGTAAGAGTACCTTTTGATTCAAAACCATTCAATCAGGAATCTGTTTCTATTTCACACACATGACTGCATTCTTGACCCACCCGGACACGGAGATGACGATGAAATCAAACTCTACTCTTGTCGTTATGGACAAATTATTTTTTTGCTTTTTACAGCAACCTGTAGATATTTTATCAATTTAATGTATCAACCCACTGAGTATTACATTACTATTTGCATGTAATATTTCCATTCTCATAATTAACCGGACATAGCGTCGACACCGCGTCACGCTTTGTTTTAAAAAAATGGCGTTCAATTTGGCAGTCATCTTTACCAGGAATTCTAAAATGACTAACTGGACAATATTATTTTGTTTACTTGATGCATGTACTTGTACAATCATCGCGACCTGCTTGGAAATATCGGATGGTTAATCAGATTATTACTATTAGTCGTTTGTACTTCACAATATAACTTCTTCTTCCTTGCTATAGACCAATGTGGTATGTTCTCCAGTTGCTTCTCCTGTTAGGTGGATTCCCAGATTTCCTTCCCTCGTTTCGAAGGTCTTCCACTGTAAGGCTGGTTATGTAGCAAAGTCCCTCCTTCTCTGTCTACTCCATCTTATGATGGGTTCTCAGTCTCCATATCGCAATAAAACTGACATGATAAAATCTTTCGAAAAAATGCTTAAAATATTAAATTTAGATTTGTGTATATTTAATTCAAGTGTCAATCAGTCCTATCCTTTGAAATCCGGCTCGAAGGACCAAATACCTTAAAACCGAGATCCAGTCCCTAGGTATTGGAAGATTTAACGACACAGAATATTAAAGATACATATTTATTATGAGTATAGTACGAATCTGTATTTTGATACTCATCCACACCATGATGTATTAAACAGTATATTCGATCCTCGCATTTATGCACTTTCAATAAAGTGAAAAGTGCAAAGCTTATATGTCACGTTCTATACATAGTTACGCCTCTTTTCTGAAGATATTTTCTTTTTATTTACTTAATTAAAGGGCTTAAAAATCTTTTGGGTTAAAATCAACGCTATCGGAATAGGAATATTTTTTTTTAAGTAGACGCACCATTAACATACATCCCGGGATGTAATGGTACTCGCCATATAATATGAATCTGGATACAAAATTTTGTTTTTGGTGAAACCACGATCATTAATTCAATTGAATTTTTCTCATGCTTCGGTATTATGTCTGTACAGGCCTCTTATCCTATCCTTGTAGAGAAGAATGGTAGCAACTAACATTTGTAAAATGCTTAAAGAACGTGGTCAAGGCAGACATAATTTGCTATTCGTAAACTTTCTCAAAGAAAGAACTTCTCTGCCTTTGCTGTAAGAACACATTCAGTAGTTTTCTTAGCACATTTCTGTTCGTTCTCAGATTGTGCGATAGAAAAAAAAACAAAAGAAAAAACCATCGCATCGTCAGCGTTGGTCATATTTTTTAACGTAACGGTTCTAGCTTTCGCTACTTTAGAATAATTCTGGTCGCTATTTCACTGCCTCGGAGTTGATGCAATCTCTGCTCAGTAAATCTAATTATTTTTACCGCATCTCTCCAGGGATATTGAGACTGCCGTCAGCGTCATACTACCAGTACACGGCCGTGTTCCCGTAGTGCTAAAGTGAATTCTGCGCAATGCAACCCAACTGGTACTCCCACACACCCCATTGTGGCGAAACCCCCACTACTTATTGTGCAGTACACCCACTGGCGCTTGCATATACCCCACCGATTCCATTGGCGTGCGATACCAGGAACTAACGGGGTCAATGTTCCCTTTTTCAACCTGTAGTCTGCTCTCTTCGGCACCAAGTTTTTGCAGTAGGAGACCATTCCCATTGAACTATTTTTTACCAGAGAAGTGCGAAACTGTGTGAAGAGCGAATTGAGTTTTCCGCAAAAAAAATTAACTCTATTTGTTTTCTGTGTGATTCAGATAATTTTATACCATTTATTGGACAAAAACAGCGGTACTTAAATCAATGAAAAACAATCTTTATACTGTACAGTATTACCAAAAATTCATAAAGCTTTCTTCAAGATATTGTTGAAGTTGACTGTGGTAATAACTATACAAGGTTTAATTATAATGTTGGCCAAACTTTTTATGAATGGCAGTTTTGATATATATAGTCACGTTACCATATGTGAATGCATTTGCTTTTTATATATATTGATAATTTTTATGTTTTTTTTATTATGTATTTTTGTATAGTTTAATTTAATACGTACTATTATTTAGCATATGATTTATTGCTCCTATTTCTTATATTTCTTACTATAGTATTGAGTGAGTTTCTAGAAAACATATCTCAATTATCATTTCAATTATGCTTCTATATATATATTATTTTTCTGTTGATTTAAATGATACTCTTATTTTGTATATTTGATTATGTGTGATTCTTAATTTGTATGATTTATATTTTTTAAATTATTTCTGATTATCTTTTTTGCATTGTATTCTTTGGAATTTGATTATTTATTACATTTACCTTTTTTTCAAGATTGTGATTCTATGTCATCATAATTTGATCTAATTAATTTTACTATGTATTTTTATTGTTATTTATTGTGGCTTGACACGGGCATAGCCTAAAAGCCCTAATAAGTTCATAAATATTTTATTTTGTAATTTTGAATGAATAAATAAATAAATTTAAAAACAAAGCAGAGTTTGCGAGAAAACCGTATAAAAAAACGAGGACATATCGCGTAATACAGCAGCCTTATCCATACATATTATTGGTTCTTGTCCTTCTGGTAGTTTAATAACAATCCTTACAACGTTATATGTGTTAAATATTATAATTATTTGTTTGTCTAGTGCACTTTTTGCAGTCATCTAAGGAAGTATCGCTGCGTCCATTACGAAAACTTTAGAGAAAATGCAAGTTTAGTACCAAGATAATCTTGCCTAAAGAAAAAAATATTATGATGGCATCGAATTGCCACTTTTTCTCACTATGTGTATCAACGCAGCGCTCCATGATTTTTTGCGAATGAAAGTCAAAACTAAATGATAATACCTTGTGAGTTGTGTTTATAAAATAAACAAAATTAAAAAGAAGCGGATATATTCCTTGGTACCTACACCCTACACTACGCACACAGATGCGTTTCTACTATCATCTCCCAGGGAACAACCAAATGTGAACCAAGTGTTTTTACAGTTATTTACTAGGAAAAAGACAATAGATCCTGTTTACTGCACACCAAAATAAAACAGGGACGAGTTTGAGTTTGAGTATCGTCTATTGTCTTGTTAACCTTAATAATAAGTTAAAGAATGCTATCTTTGTTTAGTTTTTTATATTTTACTTTTTGTGCTGTTACATGTTCACTTAATTGCCATACTTACTAGTTCTTTGCTTACTGTATTATTATTACGTTTTTAAAATTATTTTTCATTATTAACTTTTTGAAATCATTCTTATGTTGTTGAAATTCCATTTGTCGATGCGTTTTGAAGCTGCAAGACTTTTTGTGATGTTATCTATCATATTATTTTTATCATATTATGTAAATGTTATCAACGATCAAATATGTAAATTTAGTAAATGGGGTCTAGAATTTCAACCGTCCATGCGCTCAGTAGCTGCAAGACTTGTTGCTATCTAAATTCTAATTTTATATATTTTCTTTTTATTTCGTTTTTAAAATATCACTTAAACTCTCTCAACTTCATTGTCAAATAAAAAATTTAAAAATAAAAATGTAAATAGGGGCTAGATTTCTTATTGTCCATGCGCTCTGTAGCTGCAAGACGTTCTGTTACCTAGCTCATATATATCATAATTGGAGACGAGGAACTAGAATCCCAACCGTCCATGCGCTCTGTAGCTGCAAGACGTGTTGCGATATTTATTATTATATTTATTGTACAAGCGCCCTTGAGGTGATTTTCACATAAATGGTGCTATATAAATTATCCAAACATTATTATTATTATTAAATGAAAAGTGGTAATAATACAGTCATTTTGGGTAACATTGGACCACTTCAACAAGTTTTTTCTAATATTTTTTTATTGGATTGAGCCAGCTGCAAATTTATGAATTATTCGGTGTTCTCGAATGCTCCATATAACTAAATTTGACCACAAAATTTATAAAATTACATGAAAACATAACTTTAATGACGTTTTTATGGGTGGTCCAATGTTATATTGATATTTGTAACTTTGGACTTAAGTATTTTCGATTAACGAATTTCTTGATTTTTGACTAAAAAATCTCTTCGGGTAGCATTGAACTATATTTTTTCGATATAAAATACTCTTCTGATCCAAAGCATTAAAAAAAAAACATGAATTTGTGTCCATTACCCCAAACATACTTACTCTTGGGCTCGAGCGGTGGTACCACACAAATAAAATAAAAAAATTGATAAAGCTTTTTTTATTCTTTTAGAAAGTAATCACTCATATGTAAGTCAGGTTTTTGTCCAATGTTATGTTGAATTCCAATGTTACCCGGAATGACTACATATTTGAATTTAGACTTCCGGTGCGCCTCTGCCAAAACATGCACCGCGCTAATCCTGTTTGCGGTCCTTTCAATTCCAGCCTTTTCCTTTTGAGGGCACTTTGTAACACACTTAATACTGTTGCCATTGGTTTGAAAAAACCACTTAATGTTGTGTTGCCTTGTTTTTGTTCCCTAGCATGCTTTCCCTGATAAATTGTGTGCATATGAGAGCGTTGCAGCATCGCGGCGCAATGCTGTGTTCGTTTTTACTTTGGTGTTTATAAGTTCTATGTAATGTTATTGTTAGAATTCTCATTGGCTTATATTTTTTTAATGAACTTCGCCTGTTTGTTTGAGAGAGCAGTTCTAACCATTATGTACAAGGGCTATCGCTTGGTACTTCTGATGGATAATCCCTTGCCATACTCATCGCTCGTTCACTACCCTCTTTTACTGTGTTTGCTATTAGTTATAACTTGATCTCTCGCATCAAAGGTCTTTTCACACTGTTAGCAATCAGTTTAATTAAGAATAGTCCAGAAGGAGCGTAGAATCATATTTGAATACATCGGACTGAGTCCAATAATTCCCCCAGTACGCCCTATTTTCGCCGCGCGCATACTTGAAGTCACCGAGTAATATTGCCAGATCGCGAAGAATATAACCATAACACAAATGTAAGGTAAAAAAAAACAATTTGTTAATTTTCCTAAAATTTTATTGTGCACTCGAAAACATTAATTGACAAAACAGAGTAGATAAGTAAAGGGTTATTTAATAAGGGTAATTGAATTAATGAACTTTGAACTTAATATATATTTTTAAAAAATATTTTACATAAAACGGATATTTTTATATTATGTTAAATAATATTTTGTTTTAAATGTCAAATGTCCACCACGGCGTTGTTTAATCCGAGGTTCAATTTTCATTATTTCTCTTATTATATGAGCAAAGTAGGGTAATTTTTTTCACCACTCTGGCAACACAAACGAAATTTCCATTTTGTTTCCTCGACAATCTGACAGATGGAAAAATAATTCAATTTTTAAGTAATGCATTTGTGACAAACATATTCGTTTGATAATTACACAAGAAATGTGATTGCATCCTGTTTCTTTAAGATCCTAGCAGTATTTCTACACTTTAAAAAGACACAACACGGCATGGTTAAATTCGAATCAGGAGTTGCGTACTGAGCGACGTCTACAAAGAAACTAATGGGTTAGTAGTTGAGTCGCCTTCTGTTTGATGTGCGTATGCGGTTTCTAGACTATTCTTAATTCTATGATCTGCACCTAATTTTTTACTCCAATTGCTTTTTTGTTGCACGAAAGAAGGGTGGTCAGTTTTACAATTTAGATGTCACTGCAAAACCTATTTAAAGTATGTTGTGCAAAAACTTTTGTTAAAAATCATCACCGTCGTGTCAAAAATCAAACAGAGAATTTTACGCATTGTTCTTAACCCTAACTACACTAAAACATGAGAAAACAATAAAAAAATGTATGTTAATAACGATTGGCACTTATTGAAAGCCAACATTTTATTGATTTCTATAAAACTCAGTAACAAATAAATAAAAGAAAAACGAAAAAACAAAAAAACGTTTACAATAAAACTACAATAAACTATCTTGACATTACTTTAAAAGTACTCTCCTATCGTGAACACAGTGAATATTTTGTAAACAAATCTCTCAAACTTCTTAGTTTTTTCAATAAAATGACGATGGACTTCAAAAACATTGATACCAGTAAAAAGTGGCATGGTTATTATTCCTGTTTCGAAATAGAGCAACCTCTTAATTTGTCTCCATTGGAGATTCATAGAACGGAGATGAACCTTTTATGCATTTTCAAAACACTAATGCCATAAGTGATGACCCATCTCTGTTCCAATAAATTTATTTTCAAAGTCGAAATCAAAATCTGCTATTTATCAAATCTTTAAAGAGCATCTTCCAATATCTTGTTCCAATGTCCAGAATTTTTATGTTTCAATGTACAGGATAGAGCTTCCGACTTCATAGATCTCTTCGCCAGCAACACAGTGTGGGATTAAGATGAATTGACATGGGTTAATTCGAAGTCTTACATATTGATCGTGTTTATGAATTTATTCTATACTATTATTTTACTGTCCGTGTTTTTATTTGCTACATCGTTTTAAGTTATTTTGGTTCAGTTTCTCGTACATATTTTTCTTCGTATCTTCTTCTCCATTCCTTCTCCGCAACTAATGGTGCATAGGGCACTGCGTCGGTACGCCTGTCACCCGGTTACAATCTGCCTTTATGTTCACTAATTATTTAAATCGTTCGTATTTATTCAAACATTTTTCTATCCACTTTTATGCGGGTTCCAGTTCGCTTATCAGTTCTAATCTCTTGTAAGTAAACACAGTTCTGTGTTTCGTAGAACCGAATCAATATTTGCACGCCATTATTTTTTCGCAGTCGTAAATCGATACATCCTCTTCAATCGTCATCCGTAATTGCTTAGCGATAACTGATAACTCTGGCCTGAATAACGTACTCTCAAATGAAAACATTGTTGATCGAACTAACTGGTATAGAAAGAATTTAAAAATTTGACAAATTGTTTTCAGGCGTTGCCCAGTATGTGAAATGGTTTGGCCGGATTAATCTCACCCACATAAAACTCTGTCGAGTAAAGCCAAGGATTATACCCTTATATAGCCAAACTCAAGTCTATTGTACATAGTATTTTAGTAAGGTCGTCGAAGTAACATTTTATGGTGGATGGACGACGCGCGACGGTCCCACGGGCGAGTCGCATGAACTGACCAGAAATTTTTAAAGAAAGAAGAATTATCGACGAATGAACATTCCCAATTTCTCATTGAACAAATACTGTATTTAGGATTGTTGGAACAAAGAATCTCTCTACTATCTATTATTTACGTGATTTATTAGAATCTTCGCTACAAAGGAAACGGTACTCAGGTCGACAATGGAGCATTAGAGGTGATAATTTATAAAGATACGTACTCTCAAATGATGTTGACTTTGTTTAGAATGTGTTCGAAGTTTTGCATAGTTTTTTGCTGCCTGTTTTTAATTTTTTTTAAATTACTGACTTTTTTTCACAGTTCGTTTTTTATTGACGTTTAAAAATGTGTTCGAAGTTTTGCAAAGTTTTTTACTGCTTATTTTTAATTTAAAAAAAATTACTGACGGTTTTTCACAAAAAAATTTTACTGACTTTTTTTCGTCGTTTTTTTTACCGACTGTTTAAAAATGTGTTTGAAGTTTTGCATCGTTTTTTTACAGATGTGTACTTTTAGACATTTTAATAATTGTTTATGATTTTCTTTAATACCCGTTTACAACTGTGTATTTATTACAACACTTCGAATTTTTATTTTTCAATATATCCAGTAACATACACTAATTTAAAAAACAGTGTATCTTACTGGATAAATTGATTTATTTAAAAGTTTAACAATATTTATGTACATCGTGTCGTCTTTATATATACGACTATATGTATGTATTTTTAAAATATGTTTTCTTTCTAGTTATATGTAGGAATATGTATTTGAATGTACGAATTGCTATAGTTTTTTCTTACATTATATATTTTACCATTCTAGTAAAAGCTCTCCGAGCGTTTATCTGAATAAAATAAAAAAAATAAAAAAATTGTTTCCTGTATTGATGACTCTTG
Organism: Micrasema longulum; assembly: GCF_059751315.1. NCBI lineage: Eukaryota > Metazoa > Arthropoda > Insecta > Trichoptera > Brachycentridae > Micrasema > Micrasema longulum. The sequence continues at coordinate 19,932 of NW_028279055.1, forward strand.
ATAGATTACCTACTTATTTTTTGCAATATCAAAGATAAATTTCAACAGTTTTCTAGTATTATTTGTTATATATGAAAATAATTGGTAAAATTCCAAATTAAAATTTGGTAAGAGATCCAAAATAAACACTTTATAGGATTTAATTCTGCTTTTATTTAAAAATATATATTTATGACGCGTTTCGTTTTTTTGTGACATTATCAAACAAACTTAAATATTTACAAAGTATATAAAGTAAACTTTGTCGGGCGTCGTGTATCTGCTACAGTTATTTTTTCAAGCGTTTAAAACCCCGCCAGCGGAACCGCCGTTCCTGCTAGAAATTTCACCACCGTGTCCAGGACTCCGGTATCTGCTCTAATCTGTTACGAGGATCTGGTCGTTTGCATTCATTTTCCATGTTCAATTGTCACGTTTTGCTGACCCGACTCATCACATCACCGGCGGTCACCGTCTTCTCGCCGAGTCTCCCGAGAATTGCACGCTTCTGGCTCTCGTGCGATCACGACCTTCGCATTAAGTTTGCCTGAACCCGTGGCACTGCCCCGCGAGTAGATCTAGTCTTTGTTTCCAGGGTACTCGAGGAATGCCTATGCGAGCGAGGGTAATGGCAGCGCGTCTATGCATCTCAATTACATTGGACAATAAGCCGACCACGCTGCGGCTGATTGATGGTTGTCTTCCATCAGGTTATTCCCGAGGGCTATCGCATGTTGCTGTACTCCTACGTTGTTCGTACTTTCCCTACATGATCCTTCGTGATTGCTTTTGCTCTTTGATTTGTTGTCGATTGTAATGATATGGAGCTAACAACGAGCTATTTGTACTCCTTGCAGATTACCTTTTTTGTTCTGTGTTGTATAATCTACACTCTACAGTCTCTACACGATCAAGAGTGATTACTTTCTCAACTGCACGATCTGCGACGCGTCCTAAGGGAAAATTCACAATTAAAAGATGAGATGTAACCAAATAAATAAAAAAATATTTAGACCATTATTACGACCTTAAGCATTACCCAAAACACATAATTAGGTTCAATTAACCAAACCGTATTCGTTTGTTTCCATTTTTAAAGCATTTTATACTATTTGACGTTTACTCATCAGCGTGGCCATTATATGAATGCAAGAAAAAAAACTTTAAATTAATCACTCTCAGGGGGTAGAGAAGATCCAAAATACCACCTCACGGGTGAAATTATAAGGATACACGCATCTTCTTTTTTTATTTTTTTTTTAGTTAAAAAAAAATATTTGCGTTCTTATAATTTAGATCTCCAGCATAACAGAGTTCTTCAATTCGTGGGGCGCCCAGATCAGAGATCCACACTCAAGTCTGCTTCGCACTAATGAGTTATAAAGAAGCCTAAGGAGTATTCAAGAACTCCTTAGCTGTTCGGAGAACACCCAACATTTTGCACGCACTGTCACAGACAGTGCCTATGTGAGTATGAAATTTCAGCTAAGCATCATCATAACTCCCAGGTCTTTGACAGTGGCAGTTCGCTTAAGAGAACACACATATAAATATATTTTAATGCCCTTATATATGACAAAACATATCATTTAGAAACATTAAAATTTAGTTGGCTCTGAGTTCCCCAATCAAATATATTATTTATATCAGACCTGAGAAGGCGGCAATCATCCAAGGTGGAAATCTCCAGAAACAATTTTTGATCCACGGCAAACAACAGAACTCGTGAATGCGATAAGACGCTAGTAATGTTATTTATAAAAATGGAGAGTAAAAAATGATAGAATAAAAACAATAGCCCTTAGAAACATTAAAATTTAGTTTTTTCTGAGTTTCTCAATCAAATATATTATTTATATCGGACTGGATAAGGCGGCAACCATTCTAAGTGGAAATCTCCAGAAACAATTTTTGATCATCAGCAAACAACAGAACTCGTGAATGCGATACGACGCTAGTAATTTATTTATTTATTTAATTTTACAATACATAAAAAATATACAGGTAAGTACAAACATAAGAAGTAATATTTTTTAAGATAAACAACGCCTTTTTGTATACATGTAGAAACAATAAAAAGCATACTGCCATGCAAAAATAGTAAAAAAGAAAAAAATATATGGAAATAAGAAAAGTAATTGAATTAAAAAGCAAATTGTAAATAACTTGTAATGAATTTAAACAAAAAAATATATACATTTACATATACTTATACGTATAAAAAAATGGTAATAAGAAATTATTGTTAAAAACAAATAATAAAAATTAGTTTACAGTTAGTATATATAAGATAATAAGATAATATCTGGTACACAAAAATATTTGATACATTGATTTCAGAAAAAGATAATAATAAATAATAATACACATCAAAAACAGAGAAAAAATTGTATGAAAAAGAAAGTTTTATTACGACATTAATAATTAGTTTCAAACAGTGCATTTAAGAACGTTTTAAAATGGATAATTGTCGTATTAAAAATGTCTATGTCGCAAGTTAATTAGTAATAGTTATTTCTAAAAATGGAAAGTAAAAAATAATAGAATAAAAACGATAGCCTTTATAATCGCAGCCCTGAAGGCAAGATGGGGGCATATCAGCTGATAGCTCCCTGTCCCTTATTTAATATCAATAATATTTTTGTCGGGAATAATGTCGCGTCTTGCTAAGTCGATTTCAAACCAGAAGCAAAGGGCAATAAACTACCAGAGGCAGCTGATTGTGAATGATGATTTCTACGGTCTACAGTCTACAGTCGGTGTCACATGGAGTCCGCTGCTTGCCCTAAGTTTAATTGGACGAATACAGACTCCGTTCAATAGGACGGCCCGTTGGAAGAGAACAGCATTAATTTAATTAAATTTATCCGTGTCGATTTAACCTCCTTCGTACTGTACGAAGCCAACAAGTTCCGAATGGTCTCAATTGGTTAATTTTATTAGGCCCCTAAGATACGCCGTTCTAATAATAAATGCGGTGCATGACGTGGACAATATTTTCAATCAGAAATAACACGGATAACTTTAGAATAACCTCAGTGTGAACTTCTTGGCATTTAAATAGTGACCGACCGAAACCAGATTTTCAGCCGAAACCGAGTCACAGCTTCTGTTCTAGTTTCATCCGAAACGCCCAAAATTAGGCATTTTTATTATCAACAACAACAACAACAAACCATCACGCCGTTTCCCCGTAAGGATAGGCAGAGAGGATAGAACGCTACAACACTATCTTTGCATACAGACCTCGCTTATTCTACATTCATACATCTTCTCACGCACGCGCGCCGATTATTCCGACTTTTGACATGTCCATCTTCAAGTATTTGTTGGATTTGGTCATGCCATGTCTTTCTCATTCTACCTCTATTTCTGCATCCATCAACATTCGCTTCTTTCGCTGTTTATTCGTTCTACATGTCCGAACCAGCGCAGAGCTCATTTCTTGATTTTTATTAAACTCTTTAAAGTCATTAAATTACGTGTTTTATTATGCATTGAAAGCCCCCACCCACTGACCCGGGTCCGTTTTAAAGGTCTTGTAGTCTCTTTTCAAATCCGCGCATCTCAAAAACATTTTTTTCTGTAATGAACGGTGAGTAATTTATTTTTAAAAAATAATTTGTCTACAAATGATTCGCGTTTTTTTTAGAATGTACATTTACCACTTTTCAGTATTTTTTTCTGTCACCCATACTTTAATTTTCCTAATGAGGAAGTTCAGTGGTTTTTTTTTGTCAATAGACTATTAAACTAAGCCACAATTTTTTTTTTCAATTTTTATATATAGCTACGATTTTTTGAAGTTTTGTATTTCGGAAATAACTCCGCGTGTGACGTCAGAGGTTCATTTCCGCTTATTCTCATTCAGTTCTTCCCATTGGTCCAGAAGCGACAAGCAGACCGGAAATCTTCCATAGCTCTCAGATCATAGGTTGATTCATATGAACCAGTGACGTCATTCAAAATAGTGCGTTTTTATTGAAATATTTTTTATTATTTTTTCCGTACATTTTCAAGAAACTTTGCCGTACAATTTAATGCTCTAATTTTTACCCCGCGCAAGAGAACATTTTTTGTATCCAATCTCCCGTAGGGCTGAAGTTCCTCATTCCGACAGCTATACATACAAGATACGATGCTCGTAAGAGGTTTTCCTGTAATAAAATAAATAAAACAACTTTATTTTTAACCACTAATTTATTTTTTTCCACCCACCGGTTTCAAAGCAAACAAGCTTCTTTGTCAAGGTTTACGTAACTTATGAATTGATTCCTATTTTATTTTTATCACGTTCACTAAATACTACACGTGGACCCAATAATTTGAATGATTTAATACCAAAAACATGTACGACTTTGCTCAAAGAAATTTCTCTGCTGTGGCCCCAAGAGTGTTCAATGTCCTGGATGAACATATCAAGCCCTCCAAAACGAAAGCCGTTTTCTGGAGTAGTGTACAAGTTTTGATTTTGCCTTAGGGAAAACGCCATTGTAGGAGACTGCTGCGATTGCATAGATTTTTTTCTGATGTTTTTTGAAATATATGTTTATGTAATAATCTTTAATTTTTATTATTGCTTTTGTTTGATCCACTTTCCATTATGTTGTATCCCAACTCAACACAGGGCTCTTGGCTTTATAGAATTAAGGATACGTAAAAAAAAATGTATAATATGTATTTCATTGAATAAAATAAATTTAACATCCCCTAATTTAATTTAAAAATTAAATTACGGCTCATTACGTCTGGCTGTGATACAGCCCGCTAATTTTTTACTCCCGCTTGTTTTTTTATATCTACAATAATTTCGACGTACCTACTAAAAATGTTGTTGAAATTATTTTTGTTTGTATCTCTATGCAATACTTTTTTTAATTGTACTATCACACATCGAGGTTTTCGGCTGACCTTTCTCGCTCTATTGTCATTCTCTGTATGTCAGACATCGTGACGTCACTGCGTGCGTATTTATCAGCTGTCCGTCTGACTATTTGTTTGGTATAAAAATGTTTTTAAAAATACACACGTGACGCACGCGGCGTCAGAATGTCCTCTAAGCTTTACGCATACTTTTATAATTGTCTCTAAAGATTATTTGTGTACAATAGTTGTATGAATATTTTTTTAAAAATTGATTGGTAGAGCTGATATTATCATTAAATACAACATAAAGAAATGAAAATTGCGTTGGTTTGGGCGTGCATAACGAATGGACAGCAAAATACCGGCCAAAAGGATTTACTACTATTCAGAAAATATACAGTCATACCTACATAATAAGTATCAAAAACAATGATTTTCCAACATTAAAAGACCAATGAAGTTTTCGTAAATAGTTTCGATTTAAAACCTCCTATTTTTTTTCAACAGAAAGGAAAAATATTTCTAAAATGTGTGTATGCTTTTGCCACCATACTTACACACTGTTACATCCACCATTCTGCATTTGTCTCCCAATTTGGGACATCGGGAAATATTTAAACTGCCTTTGTTTTCAAATAATGCTACATACCACACACCTATGGCCCGCATGTGTCGGGAATATAATATATAATGCCGAAACAATAAAATTGTCATTTTTCATGATTCTCTCTCAGTTTTTGCGAATAATCTCTTAGGAATAAATCTTATTCAATAAGTACACACGTACAACTTATTTTTTATTGCATTGTATCCTGTATAAACAAAAATATCAAAAAATATGTATTACAACTTAACGTATAAATCTATTTTGTGTAATTCTATTATTGAAGATATATATATATATATATATATATATATGCATGTTAAATTATTTCGACGAATGCTTTTAAATTGTATGTTTTCTAGTATGTATCTTTGTTGAATTACCTAATAAAATAAAATAAAATAAAATAAAAAACAATTTGGGAAATCCAGCCTGTCTTCAAACATTTGTACATACTTTTGAAATTGTTGATTTGAAAAAAACTGTTTATTTACGTTTAGTTCAACAATTCACTTCAGGAATAAACGTAGCGTAAAAAAATAAACACAAAATGAGTACGAGTATGTTTTGAATTAAAATACGCAGAATTTAAATCAACCCGTCGACAAAAGAGCAATTTCATCGCCGAAGCTATTATTGATTGTCTTTCTGGCAGTTTCACTATTTCCATTTAGAAGCGTAACTCGTCTGCCGTCTTCTCACAAGATGTATAATAATATAATATGTGTACTTACAATTCAAGCGCTTAGAACGACAGTGCTCCAAATCCGCTTAAGACACTTTAATAAGTTTAGTATAGAAAATATCTGTATGGTAGGAAACCTGTTGAAAATGACATAAACTTAAGTAAATTATTAAACTTCTTAGATTTTCACTGCCTTGAAGTTTTCTAATCAAATAAAATAAAATATATAATGCAAAAGCAAACAAAATATCTCGTGGTACAAAAAAATTCTTTCTTCGTCTAAACTCGAAATTTTTTTCGAAATTTGGTGCTCATTTTAAAATTTGTAAAAAAAACGGACAAAATTGATGTTAACATCTAAACATACTCGTACATTAGCGTGTGCCGATATTTTTTTTCAGAATTTTTTTCAGGGTCTGAAAAGTTGCCTTTTGTATTATTTGGAATGCAAAAAATATCTGAAAAAATATTTGACACTACTTTTGTCTCTCAACCAGAGCTTGAAGTTTTCGAAAAAAAATTTGCGTTAAACCGGCTGTCATTTCGTATTTAAGTAAGAAAATCAGTCCAATTAAATTTTCATGCTGCTTGCGTAAAGTTGTTCCACAGTTCTGCTGTATACATGGACGTCAAATACGATGTAAAGATGATTTTCTTCACTTCATCGCTGCACTGAAAGAAGCGTCTTGCTAGCATAGAGGCCCTGACATTGATAGCCTTTCTCTGTCTCTCTATGTCCATCATCAGTCAGTATGTGCCCTAGATACTTAACTTTTGCAGTTACCGTAAACTGTTGTTGTCCAGGAATACAGGTGGTGATGAATTTTATTTATTTATTTTATTTTATTTGGGATTTTTACAGCTATTACATAAACAAAATAAGTAGAAAAATCTTAACAATGCTAAAGCCAATTAAAAAAATCCACTGTAAATATAATGACACGTAATATATAAGAAAAGAAGTTTAGTAATTGTATTTGTGTGACGTTTGTATTCATGTGTATGTGAATGTGTGTATGCGTGAATGAATGAGGGAGAGGATACATGTGGGTGTGGGAATGAATGAGGGAGAGTATATCATATTGTGGTCGTTTGCATATTTGTTTATGCAAATATATACATATTTATGTACTTATAGTTTATTTTGGCATCAATAACTAATTTTCCATTTTAGTGAAGAATCCTAATTTTGCTTCTAATACCTACATATTTATATATGCAAATATCTACATATTTATTTACTTATAGTTTATTTTGGCATCAATAACTAATTTTTCGTTTTTAGTGAAGAATCCTAAGTTTGCTTCTAATATCTGCATATTTATATATGCAAATTTATACATATTTATGTACGTATAGTTTATTTTCGCATCAATAACAATTTTCCGTTTCCGGTGGAGATTCCTAAGTTTGCTTCTAATATCTACATATTTATATATGTAAATATATACATATTTATTTACTTATAGTTTACTTTGGCATCAATAACTAATTTTCCGTTTTTGGTGGAGATTCCTAAGTTTGCTTCTGATACTCTCGAGTGAAATTACAAGAACGTTATTATTATTATACCGGGCATCTTCGCCAAACATCATGTATTTTTAAATAGTGGAGTTGGACCGTTCTCATTCCCCGCGCCTGCATTATATTATTGCCCGAGTCACCGGCATCCCACGCAGTGTCAGTCGCAAGGTCAGAGCCGGTGGTCAACTGGTCAATGCTCCTTCTGTAGGAACAAAGCCAGCGTTGTTGGTAAGGTCCAGAATACGACCCCGTTTACGGTCGCGTCATCCTCTGCGCTATCGCCGATCAGCTCTGAAATATTATTTCCATTTCTCACAGGTATCGCATCGGAGACGGGGAACCTTTTCTTCGCGGGGTAAACTCTTTGTAAAAAGATTCTTCAGACAAGTTCATTAGAACCAAATCAATTGGGACCGGACCCCATTTGGATAATCGAAAATTCGTATAATTGGATTTTTTTCCCCAAATAGGGTCTATTTTCATTAACGACGTATTAACAAACAATGACATAAACAAAGACCTAACTATGTTGACTAAATGGACAAACACAAACTTACTTACACTTAATGAAAAAAATGCAACATAATCCATTTTGAAACTAGAAAAAAATGTCATAAAGTAGATGCTTACATAAATAATGAACGACTTACTGAAATTGAACATGTTAAATACTTAGGACTAACAATAGACAGACAATTAACATGGACAATTCATATCAACAATTTAATTAGCAAAGTGGCGACATTGTCGAGTCTTTTTTTAAAAATCAAAAACTTTGTTCCAAAAACGGAAAAAATTCTAATGTATGAAGCCTATGTAAAAACTAAAATATGTTATACGCAACTATTATGGGGAACAGGATATCAAAATGACATAAACAGACTACAAAGACAACAAAATAAAATATTAAAGTTAGTATATGACCTTCCCTATTTAACTGCAACTAGAGAACTTTTTAAACAAACTAAGCAATTAAACGTAACTGAACTCTTTCAACTAGAATCATTAAAATTTATCCATAAATTAGCCACTAATGTAATTGTAGACGAAGAACTAAAACTAATAAAAAATTGTAGTCAACATGGACATAATACGAGAATATCAGACAAATACCATATACAACTTTCTAAAACAAGACAAGGACAATCAAGACTAATGAATCAGGGACTGAAATTATACAATAAACTACCAGACAAAACTAAACAAAAGACTCAGACAAACTTTACAAAAGATGTAAAAAATATTATTTTGAACAACAGAGTATAAATGAAAAATGTATATATTATTTTATGTAAAATGAATGTTATAATCCGTAAGGGTTTATAAATAAATTTTCAAATAAAAAAAAAATAAAAAAAACTACCGTATGCAACTTGAAAATGGGTAAAAAACTGTTTGCCAGTTTGCCAGTTTGGCTGTTTTAACTTAATGATGAGGTTATACTGTTGAAAAAATACTATTCAATCGGCAAAAACGCACTAAGTCGTATCTACACTACAAGTCGAGATATTTTCTATAATAAGTCAATTGAACATAAATCCGTTCAGGGAAAAAGCACCAAGGGACAAGGGACGCCGTACTGGTGGGCCATCAATAACAATATTTCGGATGTATTCATCGGAGCTTATGGAGCAGTATTGACTTGAGGAAAGGTGAGATTGTTGGTCAGTGACATGATATCCCGGAGACGTCTAGTAAGTGATGTCTACGTGCTTCACTCAGGGCCAAACGTGGCAATTATTATTTTCTTTTTTTTTCTCTTTTTACTAATTAATTATTATTTTACCTAATGTAATAGGTTCTGTACATTAGATAAAATGATTACATAACTTTTTTAATTAAAGAAAAAAAACATTTCTCACAAAGTGACTATAGTAGATACAGTGAGACTTCAATTTGAATTCCTTACTGTGGTATTATGTATCAGCGAAAATGCATTAAGTCATGTCAATCCACTGTTATTTTGAAAAAAATGTTCTGAAAGTTCAGTTTAGTTCAGTTTAGTTTAGTTTAGTTTAGTTTAGTTTAGTTTAGTTCAGTTCAATTTAGTAAATACATAGAATTAAGAATAGTACAGAAGGAGCGTAGAATCATATTTGAATACATCGGACTGTGTCCAATAATTCCCCCACTGGGTTTCCTAGGAGAGCGGCGCCCGTATCTTAACGGCCGTAGTGAAAGAAGATGAGGTGGACAGCCGTCGTAACGGTGACTAGAGAGTGGTTTCCTAGGAAAACGATGTTGATAACACCGTTAAAAAATAAAACCACTCTCTAGTCACCACTACGACGGCTGTCCACCGCATCACCGTTCACTACGGCCGTTAAGATACGGGCACCGCTGTCCTAGGAAACCCTAGCTTAAGACACTTTTGCCGCGCGCATACGTTAAGTCGCCGGGTAATGTTGCTTGATGGGAAAAAAATAATCATAACACAAATGTAAGGTAAAAAAAGCAATCTGTTAGTTTCTCTAAAATTTTATTGTGCACGCGGAAACATCGATTGACACAACAGATTAGATAAATAAAGGGTCATTTTATAAGAGTACTTGAATTTATGAACTTTAAACATAAAATATAAAAAAAAAAATATTTGACACAAAACGGATATTTTTATATCATGCTAAATAATATTTGATGTTTTAAAGATAATGTCGTACAAATATCCCCCACGGCGTTGTTTAATCCGAGGTCTAATTATCATTAGTTATTTTATTAAATGAGCAAAGTAGGGTAAAAAAAAATCTACCCTGGCAACACTAACGAAATTTCCATTTTGTTTCTTCGACAATCTGACAGATGGAAAAATAATTCAATATTTAAGTAATTCATTTGCTACCTAAACATTCATTTGTTACACATGAAATGTGATGCCATCATGTTTCTTTAAGATCCTAGCAGTATTTCTACACTTTAAAAGGACACAACACGGTATAGAGCGACATCTACAAAGAAACTAATGGGGCAAAACGTAAACCTACTCATTTATGAGTAGTTGAGTCGCCTTCTGTTTGATGTGCGTATGCGGTTTCTGGACTATTCTTAATTCTATGAGTAAATAGAACAATTTACCATTTTTCAAATTAGCTTAGTAAAGTTTAGTATAAAATAAAAAGTTATTTCGTTACCAACTTAGAACTTTAATTATCTCGGAAGTAGTAATTTTGACTTAGTGCTTTTTCGCAGAATACTCACGTTCTGTACTATCTCTAGTTAACTCGGTATGTTCTACAGACTTGTCATCTCAACATCGTATGATCGAATCCAACTAATAGATGACGCCGAAAATTTAGTCCGCTTTCCTTACTTAAATAGTTCGTATTTATATTTAAAATAGGCTTCTGTGATGAAAAGTGGGTATTTCAAAGCGATTTTTTTTTCTGGAGAAGCCGGCCTGTTGGCAGTTGTCAACAGGCTTTCCGTTTCATTAGAGTGAGAACTATTTCAAAGCGATTATAAACTCTAATAAATCCCAATCCAAGCAAAACTTCTTTTAAAAAATGCAAAAAAAAAAACTGTAAATAATTATCGTTGTAGAAAAATGGAAATCGATTTTTGGTAGAGTGGGATTTGATCCTCGAACTTTTGATCCGTGAGTCCACGATACTCCCACGGGACCTCAACCCGGTTCAAAACATAATAAATAATTATTTTTTATGGTGGCAATGTTTTACGGCTTCATACTCTTATATGTTGATATGGTAGCATCTAGCCACTGCAACCAGCCGTTCAGATTCCAATCTGACATTTATGTCAGAATTTAATTCGACTTCAAAATTTACTTATTTCCCTGTCGTATTTTTAACAGGCATTTAAGAAAAAAAGTGGCCAACTCTTTTTTTATCAAAGCAAAAACTGCTCAGTGGAACATTTTTTTTACACTTAATGAGTAGATATGTGTACCGCAAGGTACTAAACTCGTCAGTACATACCGACGTACCAACCTTAGAACTTAAAGGTGGGGGTCGGTAGTATATCTTCGTAATCGCTCGGGAGAATTTACCTTCAACTATGACGTCATAATGAAGATATGAGGGTACTACTTGCAAACTCAGCAAAATCCAAAATCTAAAAAATATTAGATATTTATTGAAAGTTATTCAGAACAAAATTTTTTACAATAATCATAACATTGTCAGTTAAACATATGGCTTTATTTGTAAGAAATTGACTTTTAAAATATCGGGTTTGTTGCAAACATGGCAACTTCTACTTGCGTATTGTCAAGTTGTAATGTATAAAATTATATTTATTATTAATCTACTGTTTCTTGACATAATCATGCTTATGTATAAAATATTTACTGATTATAATAAAACATTGAAGTTTTAAAAAGTTGAAGTTTAGTATTGTATCAGTTTTTTTGTGATTTGCTCAAAATAAAGAAAGATGGATTTTATTTATTTATTTATTAAGGAAACCATACAGTCTTTATAAAAAACAAGGTACAAAAGAACAATTAAAAAAATAAGACCAATTACAGATTTCACACTAATTTATTATGATTATGACACGCAGGAGGAGAGGGGAAAATAAATAGAATTTTAAAAAAGTAAAAATATGAATATTAAATAAAAAGTACATATAAAGTAAAAGACATTGTATAGCTCCAACTCTACTTTCATCCCTCTCTCTCCGTTTCCATGAACATATATAAAAACTTTGTAAAAATTCACAACCAACAATAATTAATAATATGCAGGTAGTAGATGTACATATAAATAAGTATAAATTAAGATTTGAAATCAAAAGTTAAAATTAAAATCAACAGTAAAAGTTAAAATTAAATTTAAAAGTATTCAAAGTTAAAATTAAGAATTAAAATTAAAAAGTTGAAATTGAAAGATAAAATTAATTAAATAATTGCCGGGTTTGCAAAAAGTACCCTCATATGTCACTTAAGTGCATAGATATGTGTACTGTGGCGAACGCGTCTCCTTGGCACATGTTGTACGTACCCAAAACTTGAAGCTGGGGGTTGGTAATGTATCTTCGTAAGCGCTCGGGAGAATTCATCTTCAACTATACCGTCACGGTGAAGGTATGACGTCCTTCACTTCCCATTGTAATCGCGGCCCAGGTAGGTCGATGCGTCTACTGAATCCCTTGGACTGTTTATAGAATACGCCATTTATATTTTCATTTGTTTCCTTCCATCGGAGAGGCCAGGCTGCGATAAAGCCAGTGGTTATTATTGCAATAATTGCCCTTCGTGAGCAGTTGTAGTGACGCGAGGAATCCATCGCAGAATCGCGCTGTTTCGTAAACTGATTATTTTTTTAAACCGGTTATTACGATTATTTACTAGTCACAACAAAATAACTTTTAAAATGTGCATGTTTGCGGACATTGTTTTCGATTTAAATAAAATAATATTTTACATTAAAAATAATGCACCCTTACCTGGAGGGTAACCCGTGCCGAAGACACTTGACAATTTATTATTTTTTTGCTTATTTATTTTTATTTATTAGTGTATACACGGCACAAATGCCTTTTATAAAAATAAACATAAATACAATTAACATACATTGTCCTATTACAAAATTATGAAATAATATTATAACAATATATGTATACATATTACACAGTTGTTTTGAAAATGTTCTATATAATAAATTTAGGATTTTAATACTTAAAATACTTAGGTAACATACATACTTAGAAAAATAATAAAAATAAAGATAACGTGGAATATTGGAAATAGCACAAATCATAAATCATTGATTTGTTGGTATTGTTGCAATGTATATTGAATGCCCTAGGAATAATACTAACTGTCTCCTGATAGGGAGACAGTTAGTATTATTAGTATTATTAGCTGTAATCCTCAAGGGTTTTCAACCGTTTTAAAAATAAAACAAATAAAAAAACAATATAATAAAACTTTAAAAAAAATTTAATATTTAAAATTTAAAAAAAAAAAACGAATATCTACTTAAACGTTTATAAATATATTTGACTTGTATTTATTTATACATGCTTATGAAAATGCACATAGAAAACATATGAAATATAATTGCAAAATGTCTGCTTAGACTATTTTGATTCGTTTTAACTTCTTTTCAACTTAAAATGCAAAAAAAAGTTATACAATATTCAGACAATTTGTTGATACATATAAATTGCAGAGAAAGGCAAAGCTTAGAATGATAAATAGTCGCGATATTCAAATTTGTAAGAATTTTTTTACAATTAACCTTTTATGTAAAACATAAACCAAGGCAATATGCTAAGCCAACACCAAGAATACCAATTAATTAAGAAAAAACTTAATTATTACACCTACCAAAACCACACTCCACTTTTTTACACATGCATTTTTACACACGCATCCTCACACACAAAAAAAAACTCGCACACATGCACTTCTATAAATTATATTTAACTGAACTGGATTTTTATAATTGTATTTATGTGGAAAACTGATTTGGCTTTATTTTATGTTTTTTTTTATAATGTTGTGTATATTTTTTGTATTGCTGTTGTTTTTCTTAATAAACAAAATAAAATAAAAATAAAAAAAGTGTGTTTCTATACTTCTTTTTCGACAAATATTTGATAAAAAGCTTTAAGTTCAATATCAATTGGCAGACGGATAAGAATCCATTTCTCAATAGAGGCTTTTAGTGTGATTTTTTATTTTGTTTTTAATTAAGTAAAACAATATGATGGTAAGGGTATTATTTTTGTTCCCGTGCTACGTTGGATATTTTTTTACAAACCCTTAATATATGCACATTTTGAATTACTTGAAAACGACATTTTGCTCCCTATTAGACGGGCACTTACGTTACTGCGCCATACTTGTGCGCAATGTTTGTTAGAAGCGCACTCGTTGGGCATGATGTGTGACGTCAAAATGACGTAATTTCAAATGCGTGCTGTTTTGTATGTGTTCGCTTTAAAACCCCAAGAGTATTAATAAAAGTTTTATGGATTGGTTATTATATCTTATAAATATTAGAATCGAATAAATCCGCTCAAAATTTTTAATTTATTTCCGACGTCATTTCCGATTTGTGATAATTTGGTAAACACTGAACAATTCTCTCTTAGCTCTTGCTATTTGCTGAGGAGTGGACGAGGTGTGAAGAATACCTCGTCCTAAGAGGAGGAACATTTAGTAAGTGGACTGTATTGTCAGGGATGAGGCGTGACGAGCGCTGGAACCCTGGTAAAACTGGCGGTCGGAAGACGCTAGCACAGCTTGTCTGGTTGGATCTGGCGGCCTCAAATGACGCAGGCGCAGCTCGCTTCTGGAAATATTAGTAAAGCACTTAATTTATTAATGTTAAATTTTGTACTGATTTTTAATTCTGTTACCGGTACTCACACGTAGTATTATTGTTACATGAAGTGCGCTTGGAAATGAGAAGGACGGGTAGGTAGGTATAGATTTGGTCCGAACACTATAAGAAAGTATTATACCTTAATAATATTGAACCATTGCTCAAGGATTCCTGGTTTGATATGTATTATTAATAGATTGAGTTTTCTCGGTGGAACTGCATTTTAATAAATCGTAATAATGAAAATACAAATATAATTTTATTCCACTTGTATTTATAATTTTTACCAGTGACCGGGTTTCATTCAAACAATATTTCAATTCATACAATTATAATTACTTTATACTTAAATTATTTTAATGTAAACTCTTCTATTCCCATAATTATTTAAAATCACGATTAACAACCCCAGCTTGCACTTGTTTATAACATTTGTTGAGTCACGACGAAACCCGGTCACTGCTAAAAATTATAAAAATTACAAATATAACTGGAATAATATAATAATATCATATACAACCATTTAAAACGAGAGAAAGACAATCGAGACTAATAAACCATGAACTGAAATTATACAATAAACTACCAGACAAAACTAAACAAAAGACTCAGACAAACCTTTACAAAAGATGTTAAAAATATTATTAATAACAGTAGAATGTGAATTTTTAAAGTAAAAATATTTTGTTAAATGTATGTAACCTGTAAGGGTTTATCAATGAAATTTAAATATTTTTTTATTTTTTTTAAACTATGTATGTATTTTTACTATTATAATTTAAATATTTTATGTTATTTTAGTGAAATAAATTAATTTGAATATGTTTTTTGCCTTCATAATTTAAAGTGAAAGTGAATACAGAGGTATATTTTTATTTATATCCCTACAGAGATGAGGTAGAATTTTTTCAAATTCAAGGTTCAGGATTATGGATATTCGAGCGTTTACAGGGCTTATGACCTGTCATTGGCTGGGTTAAGTGGCCACTTTATGTAGGTACTACAACATTCCCCATTACGCTAATTTAGCGAATATCCACACCAGGTAACATTTCTTGGTTTTTGTATATATGCTACGAATCAAGAACCCATCCACAAGCGAGTTGGACGCGCCACCTATGCATTGATATTGAAGTTAACAATGTTAAAAATGAATACAGAGATAGCGGTTATAAATTATTCGATTATTCACATCAAGTAGTTGGCGGTTATGCGCATCGCAATATCCCGAGGTAGCCGCTTTCATATACTGCATATTGTCTCCCCATGCTGTTGGGCGTTGGGTGGTCTGATAGTGAGGTTCTATGCCGTAGTAAACAACAATCTGCCAGAGGTAAGAAGGGTTCGGCGTCCTTTCGCAATCTGAACTCCGCTAGAGGTCAACTCCTTTTAATCCTGTCACTGATCAATTGGTAACCACGGACAACTTTGTTGCGGGCCTTGTTCGAAGTGCCTTTATTTGTCTGTAAGCAACCATTCTGCTTACCTGATCCAATTATCCGACAATCACGTTTTTGCTTTTTAAAAACGGTTGAACAACTACAGTATATCCATCTCTTATTACAGCTTCTGTCCAATTAGTTTCGCCTTGGTCGTGGATATTACCTGGAAAATTATAAAATATTCCTAACATTTCTCAATTTTTAAATCGCTTTTATTTTGATACCTCTATAATATACTTAATCAACAAATTACACAACTGTGAATATTTTATATTGACTGTTTTTACAATTTTTGTTTCTATACATTTTTATTTTCTTGCTTCAATACGCGTAAAAACTTTTTTTTTTTCCAAATAAATAAACTTTCTTTAATTTTTATTGTCGTTTTTGACAGCGCAGTGTTAAAACATTACTAAAAGTATGTTTGTCGATTAAATTGTATCATCAGAAAGAGCTGGTCCCCGATTACAATTGGAAGTTAACAGAGTTATCTTCCACTGTTTACAAAGAAAAATCGATATGTGTGTACGAAAATGAGTGTATTTGCTTAAATATTTAAATTATCTTCGTCGACTGAACATGTTTGGAAGAAAAACTTGTATGCATGTTATGCTTTTCATACAGAAAACCTATTTTTACTTTGTAGATAAAATTTAAGATAAATGTTAACTTCCCATTGTACCTAATCGGGGCCTTGATTTAAGAAAATAACTCCCTTGTATTCACCTTAAGAAACGTCTGAAAAATTACTATTGTGGGGACCAGAGAGTAGAGTGGCCACAGTAAAATACTATTGTGGGGACCAGAGAGTAGAGTGGCCACAGTAAATTACTATTGTGGGGACCAGAGAGTAAAGTGGCCACAGTAAAATACTATTGTGGGGACCAGAGAGTAGAGTGGCCACAGTAAATTACTATTGTGGGGACCAGAGAGTAGAGTGACCACAGCAAATTACTATTGGGGGGAACTGAGAGTAGAGTGGCCACTGTTAATTGTTACCTATGAGCGAGATACTTATTTGTGGTAGAATCCATCGTCATATTCCCAAACTTGACCCAAAAATCTTTCACCTAAAATCTTAAATTCGTTTACCAGAAGCAACTGGACCTTTGACATGATCGTCAAATGATTCAATATTTTCTTTAGCTATAAGTGTGTTTAAAACTGCAAGGCAACATGCGCTATCGTTTGCAGTTACGTACAAATTACAGAATAAACCTCTCTACCCAGTGGCGTGTAGCTAGTACACATTGCATCTAATAACTTTACAGTCTCTATAAATATAGTAAACACTGTCTTAAAATTTTTCGGTATTCCTTCTCCGACCAGAAATCGGACAAAAATCACCCATACAATCCAAAGTTCACCAATATGTCGCATGTTGCGGCGTATGAAGTAAAAGAGAACTGAATATACATACAATTGTGTCACACGCTCTTTGCGTCTCACTCTCGATACTACTGTTCGGGAGCTAGAGAGAAAATTTTACGCGTCACACGCGCGAATAGTAAAGTTACCAGAACTTCTCCCGGATGCCAGTAGTAGCTCCAGTAGCTTTCCGATTTTTGAGTGGTCCTCTCGCTCGCGTTGCGTGAGCCTATGGTTTTTCATGTTTTTAGCGATTGGGTTTAAAGTATTATCACTTTTGACTTCAAATTAAAATAAATAAAGCAATTGCCTACGACTATTCCATTTTTGATTCTATAAAATGCTGCGAACGCCCAGTTGCATTCCACCGGCAACACTCTTAACTAGTCCTACTCGTTAGCGTCTGCATCGTGAACCCTGGGCAGTGGGATCACACTCATGATGGTGTGATCCTAACAGATAACGAGAGGGTGAAAGGCGAGTTTCTGGCGCCTCCAAACCAGAACCAAACAGCTAAGGGGAAGTAACTCCGACAGAAAAATCCACCAGAGAAGGCAACGGGAAACCACTTTGGTCATCTTTTCTCAGGAATCACTATGGCAAGTACATCCGATAAGCAGTTGTCCTGGCTGTGGAATATTAGAGTAGCGCAGGACCGAGATGCATTCGCTGTAGTGATCGCCAATGTCGGGGGAACTGTCAAGTCACTGCAAGAATATCAATATGCAATATCCTCTGATTTTACTCATGTCCGTACAATCAAAACTCTTTATTGCTCAACTGTTCGCCCTCTTCTAGAATATGCCACCGTGGTCTGGTCTCCATTCTATGTCAATCGCATAAATCACATTGAATCAGTCCAACATCACTTGCTTCGAAAAATAGCGTGGATGCTCGGACTAGAGAGAGATAATTATTCTTATGCTGAAATAGAGTCAATGTTAAATATTTTTAGTCTATAAAAACGTAGAACTAATATTGACTCCATATATATGTTCGGCATACTAAATGGTATAATCTATGTTCCATCATTACTGGGACAAGTAAAATTCAATATTGCGACTCGTAGATTGAGAAACAATGAAGTACTGTTCATCGATCAGCATAGAACAAACTATGGCCTAAATTCTCCAATGACCCGCTTTTGTCGTATTGTTAACTCAAGACAAGATCTGGACTTTTTTGGTTTAAGTTTACAACGATTTAAACGAGCACTAAATAAATAGTCCAGATCTTGTCTCGATGTCACTTATGTTTGTCAATGCTTCTTTCTTTTTTTTTAAATGTTTTAAACTATTCTATTTAAACCTTAACAATTGTATACATGGGCAATGTCCGTTAATAAATAAATAAATAAATAAATAAGAAGAATTTCCATTTTTCCGGTTTAAAATGTGTCTCATGTTTGCATGTGTATCGACTACACAGCGCCGTAACGCGAGGATGTTTTTGGCACAGTAGGGGAAGGATTAAAAAAGTGATTTGACGGTTGCACACGTTATGCTAAAAGCTCTGGCCGATTTATGCGTGTCCTGAATACATACAATGTTGGAAGTATGCAGCGTCAGTTCGCAGATAATGGTGATATATTTATGCTGCATATCCGTCGCATTCCCGGTATTTTGTACAACGCACGCACTATGCCTGAGAATCAAAGAAGTTATTTAGGTATTTACAAAATGCGTCAAACACGGCTTGTATTCACGTTCAAAACTATCGTAAGGTGATCAGTATTACGCTTTGAAATAAAATAAATGAGTGGTAGATGTTCATGGTAAGAAATATGTGTCTACGAAAATTGGCCAATCCACAATTTTGAAGAAATTAGATATTGGTGTTACCGGGTGCAGTAAGGTCAGTGAGGAACTTCAGCCCTACGGGAAATTGGATACAAAAAATGTTTTCGTGCGCGCGGTAAAAATTAAAGCATCAAATTGTACTGCAAAGTTTTTTGAAAATGTACGAAATAATAATAAAAAATATTTTGACTAAAACGCACTAATTTGAACGACCTCACTGGTTCATATGAACCAACCAATGGTATGAGAGCTGTTAAGGATATCCGGTTTGCTTACCGTAAACGAATCAATCGAAAGTCTCGGACTCACGGCTCAAAGGTCCTTAGCTTGAATCCCACTGTACCCCAACTTGATTACCATTTTCTAAAAGAATTATTTTCAACTTGTTAAAAATGGGCCTCAAAATGAAATATTTAGGTAAATCATAAGAACGCAAATATTTTTTTTGTTTGAAAAAAAACAATAATTTTAAAAAATCGAAATGCATGAATACAAAAAATATTAAAGTAGAAAAAGCTAAGATTTTATGCCAAATATGTTTGACGTTCTATTATATTTTCATACATCTAATCAGAAATGTTGTTATATGGTGGTAAAACGTATGTACAATTAGAAAATAAATTAGTATAATTCCAATAAATAATTATGAAAATAAAACTTTGTTATCAGTGTTACACAATTTTATTATTTTACAAGAACACAACTATAGTTTCGGGAGAGCACTCCTCCCATCGACGGGTGATAAAAAAAAAAAAAACACTGTTCATAAAAATTTATAATGAAGTGTTACGAAGTGAATGCCGATTCAATTAAAAATAAAATTCCAATATATTGTAATGCCACCCTAAACGCTGTACTAACGATACAGACTTAAAAAAAACATCATTTTACTAAAAAAATTATATGTTTTTAAACTCATTATCATTATAATTCCCAATTAAAATTAAATTTCATATATTTATATAATTACATTGTAAAATGGAGCTATATAAGTTATCCATAATTATTATTAGTAGGTTATGTGATTAGTCTTCGCTCTTCATTTGGTAGTCAAGGAACAATGAAATACTGCCGTTCAAAACACGCTCACAGTCAATAATTTAAATCCACCCTGCCAGAAATCGAACCCAGGACATCACGGATGGAGAGCAAACACACAACGATGCGGATTTATCTTTACTCGATTCGATCCTATTCAGGATTTTTCTGGTTCGATTTCACACGACTTCATCCGCCTGGACACAGATTGAATCCTACGTGGCCTAAATTCCAGTCGTTAGTCTACAAGCATTTGGACATACTCACACTTTTTTTTTTTAATTGAATAAATTTCCATATGGCAAAAAGCCCGCCATTTCAAATAAACAAAGGACCGTTCGTCTCAGTTCGGGTACATAAACACCCCTATTCAAGTCGTCATTGTTGACAGTCTGGCTCGTCTATTTCTGGTGCATCAATGGGCGCTCAAGGTCCGCCGTCTCCGTCTCGCTCACTCTCGCGCGCGAGGGCCCGCGGGGGAGCGGGACGGGGGATGCGAACGATTCGCGGAAAGTGCACTCGATGCGTGCACCGCGGCGAGTGTGTCCCTTTCTGGGCGCCGTCCACGCGGGGAAAGAAATTTGAATAGTAAAGACACTTCATAAAAATCGTGAATATAATTTAATTACTTATTTATTTATTTAGCAATTGAACATTACACTATATATATATATATACATATATATATAGTTGGATAATTTATACAGCGATTTTTTTTTGAAAATCACCTCAAGGGCGCTGTACAATTAATAAATATCCCAATACGTCTTGCAGCTACAGAGCGCATGGACGGTTGTGATTCTAGTTCCTCGTTTTCATTTAAGATCAATAAAAAATTATAACAGATAGGAGCTAGATTACAGGACGTCTTGCAGCTACAGAGCGCATAGACAGTTATAAATTTAGCCCCCATTTACACATTTTAAAAATTGACATATAAATTTAGTGTATTAATGATATTTAAAAAAATATATATGAATAATCAAAAGGAGTAAGATTACAACACGTCTTGCAGCTACTAAGCGCATAGACGATAGGAATTCTAGACCCTATTTACAAAATTTAGGTATTTTAAAGTTGATATATGAAAGCTAGATAACCAAACATCGTGCAGCTACAAAGCGCATGGACGAGTGGAATTCCAGCAAATTTAAAATGATATCAATAAATTTATAAAATATAGAGCATAGTAGTTAATTGGTCAAGTGTTCATGCCAAGAAGTAAGCAATAAAAAACTGAATAAATCAAACACTGTTTTAACTCTATGGTTAAGAAAGGGAGATAGATGTCCGAAGATAAGTTTTTGTAGACAGTAGGGAGATACCGTCGCCATGTGGCCCACTTGCTGCTTGATAATTTCTGGAAACGCACATTTGTAGTGTTACTGGGGGATTATGTTTATTGTTCCAATGACTTGGTGTCCATTTTAGTCCGTATTATTTCGATTTATGAGACGCAACATTCCTGTTCAATTTACTTTTTAACATGAATATTACACAAACGCGTGTATGAGCGGATTGATTTATCATTTTGTATGTTATTAGAAGGCCGATATTTGAAATATTATTTTTTTTATCAATAAATGTCAGTTCACTTTTAGTAGCACTGTTGTAATTTATTGATTATGGGTGTAGTGTTCCAAATAGCAAAATTTAGGTACTTTCGCGCTAATATTATACATACAAAAAAAATGTTATCAATAGGTTTTCTATTTATGCATTTTGTCATATAATCGAGTGGAGATAAGTCCACCTTGCGGTGTAATGGATGACGCGTTTGCCCTTCATGCTTGTGGTTCCAGGTTCGGTTACTGAAAGGTAGACGGTGATTTGTTTTTTAGGTATTTATACCTCGTTAGTTGTTTATATTTATGGTACCTAAAGCTTAAAAGGAATCGCAGCATGACTTTTTTTCATCCAAACGTATTCCCGTATTTTTCAGCATCCCGCATATCAAGGATACTGATATTCCCCAAAAGTAGAAAAAAAAAGACATGAACTTTCAATTCTTCGTTTTCATTGATTTAAAACTGTGTATATTTAAAATACTTAAAAAAAATTAAAAAAATCACAGCAAGTGACTATTTTATTTTGTAACTTATATTATTTTTACTATAAATAACTTATAGAGCGCCATTTTCGTAATATAATACCTCAAGGACGCTTTACAAAGTGATTATATAAAGAAATTAAATTAATTTGAACTTTTTTTAGTTTGTAATTTAAGAAAAACAATGTATTTTGCCACCACATGCTAAGGATTTAATAAATAAATACTATGGTATTTATGTTTCATCGAAAATGCATTAATATTTCATTATTTATTTATTTTATTTTATTTATCAACGCCCAAAGCTCTCTTTTATGTACAGATGTTATAAACAATTGAAATATATAAAAATACAATCTGAAATGGGAAACAAAATTAAGTCTTAATAAAACTCTTTTATGATAAGAAATTTTGTAAAAAAAAAACGTTATTTTTTAATAAAAACATTTTTTTGATCTAGTTGATAATTCAATGCAGCATTTTTTTATAATTGGCTTTATTACGTTTAGTTGTAAATTATTTTTTTAATGCATAACAAACTTTTGAACTCAAATATCTTAAAACTAGTAAGTTTGAATGATGTAATAACTTATATTTACATATTAATTTAAAAATACTCAGTACACTTCCACTTATTCGTTTGACCAATTAGCGCTTTCACCCTCTAATGGGCATCTTTACACTGGTGAATATTATACAGTGTAAGGATAATTTATATTTTCCTTCAGTACACCGCCAAAACGTGTTTCAATAATTTGTCCCACTATTTTCCATCGAAATATTGCATATTGTATCTATTTCAACATATATTTTTAAATTTACCTACACTTAAGATAATATTTAGTTTTATATAAATTATCCTTACACTGTATAATATTCACCAGTCTGAAGATGCCCTTAGAGGGTGAAAGCGCTGATTGATCAAACAAATAAGTGGAAGTGTATTAAGTAATTTTTAATTGATAACTTATAAACTTATAATATTAGAAATCAAACACTGATTTGAGTCTACTGAACACTTTATTTTATTTTTACAAACATAAAAAAAAAAAATAATTTCGTGACAATTTTTTCGCCTGACAATTGTTTGAAAATTCCCTAACAAGGCGAAGCAATTGTAACGAAATTTTTGTTTTTATATTTTTTATATTTGTAAAATGAAATTAAGTGTTCAGTAGACTCAAATCAGTGATTGATTTCTAATATTATAAGTTTAAATATGGAGTAAAAAATACACACCAAATCAATCAATCAATTAATAACTTATTTGTAAATAAAAGTTATTACCTTATTACAATGGAATTCCATCAAGAATTGTCAATAAATTATTTAAATCAAATGGCAAGTTTGACTTAATGTTTTCTTGCAAAATGTCTACGATAATTCCAATAATGAAGACAGACGGCCTTTAAAGTGACTATCTGCTCCATTTTCCGACCCACATCTAAATGAACGTAAAGGGGATGTTTTGTTTTAAAGCTGCTGTTTCCTTTCTCCCTTTTGTTGGCCCTTCGATCCCGCTTTGTCCTTTTTCCGTCCGGACCGCCAGACAGAGAGGGAATCACATCCGCCCCAAGATTAATGGCTTCTCGGTATTTGTTTTAAGTTATTAGTCAACCTAATTAATTGGTGCGTACCGAAGATAAATCCTTCAATCAACGTGGGACTTCTGGCTATTTTGGTCTGTGACAATTCAGAAACTGAGAATTCCACATTCTACCTTGTTTATTTTTATCCAATAATAAAACGTTCCTGGCCTATAAAAAGTAGAACGTTAACTAGAGCGTACATATGTGCGTATGCTTTTTTTTTTCTAAATTCCTTAAGCTAGTATTTCATCGGTTAGAAAATAATACAAGAACTTGTGCAAGATTTGACCCAATAAATACATAATTTAATACGGTGTTGTACATTTTTTAGATTAAAGTGCTTTCTATGTTTACTTTTGTCTGGGTACCATTGTGTACCATATTTACGTATGTACTTATTTTTCAAATTACTTTAATTGTCATTATTATGACTTTTTTTTAAATAATTTTTTGAGACAAAGGAATTTTATTGTTTGTAATATTCTTATATTTTGTACCTTTTAAAGAAAAATATTTTTTTTTTTCTCTTTAAAATTTTATCTGGACACATTGTTTAACAATTTTTATATATCTAAATATGTTCTTTATACAAAACTGCTGTGTTATATATATATAGTATTTATGTAAAATAATACTTTTCAATTTAATTTTTAAGTTTTTCACATTATATTGAAATGTTTATATTCATTTTAAAATGTATATTTTTCAGGTAAAAGGCCCTGCGTGTCGTGTTTATTAATAAATTAATAAATATATATAAATTAAATTAATAAGTGGTCCGAAGTTCCAACCTCACTCTACCCCAACTTGATTTCCATTTTCTATTAGTGAGTTATTTACAACTCGTTGATAATGGTCACCAAAATTTAAATATTTGGGTAAATTACAAAAACGCAAAAAAATATCTATAAAATAGAAATAAAAGACGAGTGAATCCACAAATTCGGAATATCCAGCGACCATTTTCATCGTTTTTGCGACATCTTCGAGATTAGAATTTTTTTAAGAAATTAAATGTATTTATACAAAACAGCGGTAAGGATAGAGAATTCAAAATTATATGAGAGTAAATTTAATTTAATTATATTTGTTTTAAGGATAATTAACAAAGTATTTCAGGTTAACTAATGAGTTGATATAATGATCTTTCTAACGAGTTTAAGTATTCTATATATATTATATATCAGTGGCGAATGGTGATTTTATTTACAGGTAAGCTATAAAAAAATATAATATATTTGTACCTTCATAGGAGGTACATAATATAATGTAAGTAATATATACTATAAATTGATATTTTTCTGTAGTTCTGTGTGATACAACAACTCTCATCCATGAAATCAACTCAAACGATTTTAATTGTGATAAATTACTTAAATATATAATTCATTAAAAAATAAATAAAAATATCACTATGAATTCAGTCGATATTAGGTATTCAATTGAAATGTCAACTGGCTGAATTGTTCTAGTAATTAAAAGTGCTAAAAACGGCCGCGTGGAGCGCCATATGTCCTGCAATATGCGCATCAAAGTAATTATGGTCATATGTCAAAAGTATCATCTCAAAGAAAAATTGTCCTTAAGAAACAATGTTTGAAATACTGATTTCCAAATCCAGAATATTCAAATAATTTATGTAATCTGCAAGTTTAATCTAGGAGAAAAAACCCTCACTGGGGTAAATACATTCAAAATATAGTATAGTTATTTGTATGAAAAAATAAGCTGGAATAATCGGCTAGTTTCTTGGCTCACCGCAGGCGCTGGGCGCGCTGCGCTTTATGAAAATTTATGTTTATATTAGGATAAAAATACAAATGGTGGAAATGATTTGAAATAAATGTTAATTATTTATTTGTTTTTCTGTAAATAAAGTTACAATAAAACATTATTATAGTAAGTTAAACACATATAATGGTAAGCTTCGCATAATCGCTTTTTTACACGGTTCGCCCCTGATATATATATTTACATATATATTTTTTATTGTCCCATCCTTCGTGAGTTTGATTTCTGTCAATTATGATTTCCGAAAAACAAAGGGTAAAACATCGTGTATCTTTATTAAAAAATAGTATTTTGAGCAATGGCACAATTCTAGAGCTTTTTTAACTTTTATTGTATAAGTTAATTCAACTAATATACATACTTGAGAAAACATACAATTTGAAGTTATTCGTCGATACAATGTCACATGCACAAAACACGTCTCATTCGTAAATCAACTAGGCCTCTAAAATAGACGAAAATTGACAGATTAATTATGAACATGTGTACCAATCTTGTACAAAATGAGACTCTTATAATTACGTATTTAAATTTGAGATTGAAATATTCCGCGCATTTTTTTATCAAATGAGTAGAGTTTATCATATCAAATTGGAATCATAATTTACACCAACATTTAAATCAAATTCAATTTCGATACTGTGCAAGATGTGTCACTTCTCTTTTTCCTTAACTTTTTTTTATTTTTTATTTTTATTTAATGCACAAAATACACAATTTTACATAGCCACAATTATATGTTTTTTTATGTCCCGACTTGTTAGAAAATTCCGTGTTAAGTCGGGACTCTTCGATATATAAATCAAAAATCAAAAATATTTATTTACATATTAAAACAATATACAGGTAATCAAAAAAATATGCAAAATAATCAAAACAATATACAAAATATACAAAATAATAATAGAAAAATAAAAATAATAAAAATTTATAATACATATCGAAAATGGAATCAAAAGTCATATAATAATTTTTATTCTTCCACATATAGATTACTGCTCAACAATATTATTTTTAGCAAACGAAGGAAATTTAAATAAACTAGAAATTTTACAAAATAAAGCGATGAGAATAGTTCTTAAGAAAAATAAATATAGCAATGTAAAAAAAATGAGAGATGAACTAAAATGGTTATCTGTAAGAAGGAGACTTAAATTTAATATGTTGATATTTATACATAAATTTTTTCACGATAAATTACCAAAATATTTTAAGTTGTCTTAAACAAAAATTGTCATGAATATGCTACTAGACAAAAGGATAAAATAAGACTACCATTATTGAAAGGAGCTGAGTCGCAAAATTGTTTGATGTATAAGGGTTTAAAAATGTATGATGAGATGCCTGAATGTATGAAGAATGAAAAGTGTCTGAAAGAATTTAAAAATAAATGTATAAGTTACTGTAAGGAAATGTAAATATATATAGATGATGTAAATGTACATAATAGTTTATATTAGTTTTAATATAAGCTAACTTAAGAAAAAATAATTTAAAAAAATTAATAATAATACGTATGACAGTGATGACATACACATATACGATATACGTATATGGATAATAAAGAAAACAGCAGCGATGTTATGCATTTATTCCCGAAACTGCACTGAACTTCGATTGTTAAGCATCCAAAATGGACACACTGCTTACGTGAAGACGCGACATGTACGTACAATCTAAACAAAAAGATATTGAATAATATGGTATGCATCCACTATTACTTTTCACTGGCCTTAGATGAAATGCGCATGAACGATGAGATTAGAAGGAAAAATCCAGTCAGTGATAGGCGTAAATGTGAAAATGCGTGGTAGAAGTGACCACGTCACATACTGCGGATGCCACCGACTGCATTCAACTGAATTTTTAAAAGTTGGATTATCCTTGGATGAAGCAAAGGAGTTGGCGCAGGACACGGTTGAGTAGATACGACTGGTATAAGCCACGTTCTCTACACAGGGAGTGAAGTGGAAAGAAGAAAAAATTAATTCATTAAATCACTTTAACTAATACGGTTCGGCGTCTAAGACAATAGCATTTGGAATATTTAATCCGCGTAGATCCAATATTGAACTTTTCAATTATGATGGACATCTTGGAATTCAGGAGAACTTTAGCTTCATTAATAGTCTTACAAATATGTTTATCCGGTAAGATGGATGCTCGAGATAATATATCTCAAGCTAACATCAATGTTTCAAATCGCGCCTCTCGTACTAACACTTATTTGCTGTGGGAAATTACAGACCCAACACTGGCTTGTTTTCACCAATGCCAATATTGCTTAGACTTTACAATGATGTGTCCAAAGACAGATCAGATAATGTATTTCTACAGCAAAGAGAGTTATACAAAAGATAAATAATTAGCTCACTTTTCGAAAGATGAAACTTTCTAATAGTGACAGGGTAACGCCTCGTCTCTTGTCTCTCTGGGGTGCTATTCTGAACCGCTCTCGCGACACGAGAAAAAAGTTTGTTCTCGTGTATTTTGTATGTAAATACACGAGATTATACGGCCGCGAAAGCGTTAGGTATACCACCCATGAGAAAATATATATTTTTTAAATCATTTTATAATGTAGCTTACAATATGTTACTTATGTTTTTATTTTATTTTATTTCATTTTATTTTGTATTATTTTATTTTATTTTATTTTATTTCATTTTATTTTATTTTATTTTATTTTATTTTATTTTATTTTATTTTATTTTATTTTATTTTATTTTATTTTATTTTATTTTATTTTATTTTATTTTATTTTATTTTATTTTATTTTATTTTATTTTATTTCATTTTATTTTGTATTATTATATTTCATTTTATTTTTTTTGTTTTATTGTATTTTATTTTACTTTACTTTAATTTTTTTTATTTTATACATTTTTATTTTATTTCATTTCATTTTATTTTTTTTTAATTTTACACCGCAACTGGCCAAGAGGCTCAATTACAGTGGTGAATTACAGAACACCCAGGCTTGAGAAAAATAGCATTTAATTTTTGTGCTCTCACCGGGATCGAACCCGGAACCTTTCGTCTGAGTCAAGCGTCTTGACCACTACTGTTTTGTACTTACTTTTAATATTATTTATGTACTTTTCATATCTTAATTCAATAAACTGTTTATATACTAATCCATTAAGGTTAATTTAATAATCTGCCGATAGATATAAGCATTTAAAATATATTAGGTATTGTTTTATAATTCACTGCTGTGATGCTCAGCTAGAAACGCCTAGCCAAACTACTCGTAAAATATTAATAAACCCCTTCTGTTTTTATTAAATATTTGACTTTATTACTCTTAAATGGAGTCTCACTTTGGGTAGAGTGATATGAATTCCTCGCATTCCGTCTCTCGTGACGTCACGTTTTGGATCCTCTTTTCTACAAAGAAATACCTTAACTCTGACTAAGCGTTTATTCGCTTTTTATCTTCCCTTGGAATGCATCCATTCTTAAATTATCTGTTCTTTTTACGTCGTAATCAAATCCAAGAATTTTTTACATTCATTTGTTATTCGAATAAATCTCAATATCAAAACATAATGTTTAAAATAACAACTTGTCAATACGATTAAAAAATTGTTGACACCTACCCCGTGATTCTTTTAGATTTAAATTATTTTTTTCATTTATAAGGTTTCTTATTAAACGGTTTTAAACAATATATATTTCAAACTATACCAGTATTAAAATCGTATCTACTCTTAATCGATATTTTCAGTATATAAATTAAAACCATATGAAAATTTTGACGGGAATTTTAGACACCCATGAGTTAAAATAAACAATAACTGTCAGTCAACCCTTATTCTGTGCAAACGTTTTATTTTATTTTATTTTACTAGGGAAATCAACAGTTCTACATACATATTTTTAGTAAACAAACAGATATAGTGTATAAACTCAGAACTAATAACAGATTTCCACATAGTATACAAAGTTAGTAAAGAAAATATATATTACATATCAAATAAATACATACAATTTATACATATAAAAATGTTATTTTCAAGTACTCAATAATCAAAGATTTTTTAAATATTAATTTTAAGAACATTAAGTTACTGTAAATTGGGCGGGATAAGGACAAAAATGCTTGAAGAGAGGATAAGGAGGGGGGGGGGAGATGTACATATTTATTATTATAATGTCTACTAAGTTACATAATACATTTTTAGTGTAAATTTTAAATCTGACAGAGTGATGTTTGTATTATCTATATTTTTAAATTTTGTATTGTACATTGAAAAAGTCCTACGAAAAAAAGCATTTTTAACATACGATGTTTTACTTATTGGTACATGAAACAGGTGGTACCGTCTACAAATCCTGGCTGGCACATGTATTGTTATTAAACCAAGCAGCTCTGTACAGTCAACCATTCCTGTCACAATTTTGTAAAGCAGTAGTTGGTCCGCACACACTCTTTTTTATTTATAACATTGTTAACCACATTTCAAATAAGCTGACCAATCTTTTTTATGTTACGTTGAGTTTTTATGCATTATTTCGAATGAAAAAATGTAAAAAATTTGAAAGCTAAATATTATAAGATTTAGGAAAAAAAAATTGATGTATGCAATATTTATGCGTAGTCGTATGGCATTGAATCGTCAGCGTCGTTTCACTTGCCTTCAGGAAACGTCAGTATTTAGATTTCCAACATCAGAATCGCTCTTAATTTCGATCTGTGCAGTTTATACAAATGCACTTGTCAAAATTAAGGTCAATTCTTTCAGCTTACTTTATTTTCTTGACTGGTCGAAATTAATGAGAGTCTGAAAAGAAACCTAATCTCTTGGTTGCGAATGCGGCCAAGGTGACACAGCCAATCAAACCGGATCAGCGGAACAATGGCGACATTGATTGGTCGTCAGCTGAAAGAAATATTGTTCCATGTGACAAAATAACATTACGTAAACATTACACCTTGCAGATTCAATCTCGCCAAATTTGAAGTCTCGCATTGAACTCTGATAGGATTTGAATTACGTCTTGTTTAGGTGTGTGAAATTTTGGGTACCGGTTTGGAATTCAGTCAGTAACTTGGCGTAAGCCGTGCAACATGGTTGCAGACAATTCGCGTGAAAAATCCGTCGTAAATCTTTTTTGTTTGTGTTTCGGTTTAAGTTGTCTGTGAAAACATCTGTTACAGTTTTTAAGGTTATCAAAACGAAATTACATTGTCATCGTTTGTGCAATTTTATATTATCAATTTAGTTGTGGTTTATTTTGTTTTTATTTAAAGTGTGGGTATTTTTGTGATACGTCAATTTAACGTGGTGGTGTTCTGTAACTCAGGCGAGTCATTCTTACTGGATACTTTAACATAGTATATCACTGATTAATTTTGATGTACCGAAAAAGACAACTCGGCAAACCTACCAATACTGTGGCAACAATACTTCGACGTCATATGGTAAAAATGCAGACATCAATAGACTTCACTCTCTAGGCAATGAGTACCAGGACGTTGGTGACTCATTTCACATGAAATTTAGTACATATAAAACGGCTCTTCTGTATTTTATTGGTAATACTTCTTGATAACTATTGTTTACTATTCTTAAAAATTGTTTATACTTCTCTATAAGTGTTTTTTTTTTCCTTTTTCGTTTCTTTTCTTGAATTTATTTATAAGTACAAAATATTTATCTAAGTATTAGATTTAAATAATAATACACATATTTATTTTTATTTTTATTTTTATCATTTAATGTTATACAAAATTGTTTTCTTAGTTTTTTTTAAATTGGTTCAAAGTATTTCTAATACCAAATAATCATTTTTTATCGATAATTCTACAATTAGTAATATTTTATTTTTTATATAGTTTATCTTTTTTAGACTTTCTTAATTTGTTTATCAATAATATTGTTTTAAATGCTCTGTGTAACTTATAATTATACTTACATATATATATATTTAATTGTATCTGTAAATAATACGTAAAAGGCACTAAGTGCCGTTTATTTAAAAAAGAAAAATATATATATGTACATTAAGTTTACTAACTTCTGTTATTTTAATGAATAATAGAACCCAACAAAATATTAACGTCCAATAGCCATTACCTTTAATGTACCTCAAATAGAACTGCCGTTTTTAGAAGCATTTAATGGTATTGGTAGACCCCAGGTTTTTTAACGTATAAGACCCTGACAAAACGACTTCTGTCAGTAGCAATGTATATTATAAGAAACTGGTGAGTATGGTGGTGGTAATATCGTCATAATGTCTCTTTCCGCACCCAGTGGAACACAGAGAACAGCATTTTTAAACCAAATGCAGCGTATTTTTATCATCTGTCACATAAAGGCAAGGTGATCAGTTCTACGCTTCATAAAAATATAGCAGTTTAAACCACCTTTAAAATCATCATTTCACGTCCACCCTGCCAGAAATCGAATCCAGGACCTCGAGAATGGTAGGCGAACGCGCCAAACACTGCACGACCAGGTGGACTTATTTCCACTCGATAATCTTATTCGGGATGTTTTCCTGAGAGTAGTATAATTTCTACCCATTTACTTATTTTTACTAAAATTTTGGTAACACTAAAATAATATTAACTGACATTTTATACATTTTAAAAAATCGCAATCCTAAATAAAGTGCGCTCCTGTTGTTAAAAGAGCAGAGTTTGACATTTGCAAAAACGATTCTGTATTTAAAAAAATGATTTTTTAGTCTTTTGGAACTCAACCACAAAAAAGTACCTAGCTACCTACTTAAATTCAATATTTAAATATTAATAATTTTTAGTTTTGGAATTCAATCATAAACAATTATCTAGGTACCTATTTATCAATGAAAAGTATTTTTCAAGCTTATAGCAGGCAAGCCATCGTTGGGCAGGACAACGTCTGTCGGGTCCTCTAGTTAAATATATATATTTCATTGTAATTTGTTCACAGCTGTGAATATTTTTGTAAAAGGTTCTTTGAACCGTTGGTGAATAAATTTCTATAATTACGATTTACTTCCAGAAAGAAAATTTCATCTAGAATCTCGAGCTTACCTTACCAAGAATTCGCTTTTGAAAACCGACTCCAAGTGGGTAGTGCTGGTACTCAATATTGATATACCTTGCTTCTTGAAAGTGAAACCCGCATTGTTGCAGCGAGCCAAGCGTGCTTCCTCTCTCTTCTGAAATTATCATTATTATTGTCTGAACGGGTACCGATGCAAATTATATGCGTGCGCTTCGTCACCGGGTTGTAACCTTCCTGGCTGATGGCTCCCGGCGAGGCTTCTCAACCTTTCTGTGCTGATCTCGTGGCCCACTTTAAATTGATTGATATAATTTTCCGCAGTCATTCTGCATTGCGCATCGCCTTGAATATATATTTTTAATCTTCGTTTTTTTATACTTTTACAGTGTTTGTATTATTTTTTTATACAGAATAATGTTCCCTCACTGGGGTGTCCCATGCCGAGGGAAACATTTTACAAAATGTGAAACATGCCTTCAATTAGCTATTTAACAAAGTTAACATAATAATAACAACAAAAAAAACGTAATTTATCCAAATAACATAATAAACAATTAAAAACTAAAATGATCATAAAAAACATAACCAATTTATACAGACCAATAGAACAAATTTCATAAACAGTACACACATTTTACCTATTTGGTTTGATCCACTCATCAATCCGTGTGCAACCTACCTCCACTATCCATTTCTTTATAGCAATTTAATATTGTGAGAACTTACGAATTGTCCTTATGGATAATGAAAGTAGATTGTACACTTTAACCTAGTAGAAGGCTAATCCTCTTTGACCGAAGGTTGTATTTATTTTTTTGCAGCATCGGGGTGGAGTATCTAGTAACTCTTGTATTTGTAACGGAAGGTAGAGAATAATGTTTTTGTGCGTATAGTAACAAAGCTTTTTTACATTACGATTTTCAAATATACCGAGGGAGCTACGAGTTGTTCTGATTGGGACTCTTAAGATAATTTTTATTAAAGCTTTTTGGGCAATTATTATTTGCTTGATCAGTGTGTCTATTGCACATCCCCATCCGATTATCCCATATTCCAAAACTGATTGAGTTATTGCGTAATATATTTTTACAAGTTCTTTTAGACTAATTAAAGTTAATTTGCCCAAAAAAAAAAATTTAATTCTAAGATCGACATCATCATCATTCTCTCTTCGCACCTAATGGTGCATATGGCACTGCATTGGTAAACCAATCGCAGCGTATCTCGATATTTTTTTTTGTTACATGAAAGTAAGATGTGCAGTCTTACGCTTCAGGTACCAGTCCAGGACTGTGAAATATTCTAGTGTGAAAACACCATTTTAAATCAATAATTCAAATCGCTCATGTCGCCAATCGAACCCGAGACCTCTTGCATGGTAGGCAAACGCGCTGACCATTACACCACGAGGCCGACAAAGATCGACAGTAAGTGTTGAAGTTTTTCCTGCCCTAAAATTTCAGCGATCGTACGCATCTCACTCTCACACCTCAGACTTGACTTACTAACTCCGTATGTTTGGATTTAAGATTTAGTAAACACTTAAAAAATACAATAGAATAAGATAAAAAACAAAATAAGATTTTAATTAGCATAACTGTATTATTATGTAACAGAAAAGCCTTGGTTCTTTGAGAAACAAATTTGAGACATCTTCTATATGCAGAATGCGCATTGGAGATTGTTGTAATAGTTCTCATTTGTTTAGAATCCATGTCCGGGACTCTGCCATGTGCGAATGCCAGCTTGAAAAGGAAGATCTAAATCAAGCTTTCTTTGGATGCCCCATAAATGATTGTTATCCTAAGTTCCTATCTGACCTCTCCAAAATCAGCGTCCTATTCCATGCTAATATTTTAACTCTCTTGTCTCCACCCAATAAACATATATTATTTTTTTTATGTAAATGGTATTAAGTTGTAAATAAGTTATTTTATCTAAAGTGTATGTAATATAAAATACTTACACACTAACTTATATGTATAGTACTAACACATGTGTAAATATTCAAATAAGTTAATCTCAAACTTGACACTGGCCAGAACACCCCAGTTAGGGGTAAAAAAAGCCAAAAAAACTAAAAAGATAACTATATTATTATTTTCTGTTTATTCCTTCATTTTGTATGTATATTTATTACAATATTTGAGTTTGTCCAAATGTTTGTGTACAAAATACTGGATTTCACCCCCTCAAGAGTCATTAAGATCAACAAAATACAACAGGGTTGGAGAATACCTTAAAGTAGTAAATGCCTAGACTTCCATATTCTCTACTTTAAGGTATTCTCTATCCCTGTTGTAATGTATTACTATATATATATATATATGTATGGGCAAGAAGACATATAAGCATATTAAAAAAATATTTAAAACAAAGTATTCTTTCAAATGAAATATTTTAAAGTAAAAGTTTGTGACTCTTTGTGACCTCTGAATGTGAAGATGAAAAGGAGACTGCAGATCACGTTCTATTTAACTGCAGATTGTTATCTAATGACGAATTTTTTATAGACATTTGCTTACTGGATCTATCTTTTCCACTTAGTATTCAGCATCTTCTTTCCTTGAACTGTCCTATGGTCAATAGTGTGATAGTTAAACATTTAAGAAAATACAGAAAAAATGTCTAAGACACGGAAGTATATATTCTTACAAACTAAATCATATACGAAATCAAAATTATTTGAATTAAAATGAAATATATTACTTATTTTTATTTTATTATTCAGCCCTGTTCAATAATTTGTTTACGTGTGATCCGCTCACTAAATATTGTCAACTCTTACGTTAATAACTATTGCAACAATAACTTTGGTAAATTAAGGCATGTATCACTCAAATTTGTGTGCATAGAATTAAGAATAGTCCAGAAGGAGCGTAGAATTATATTGGAATACATCGGACTGTGTCCAATAATCTCCCCACTATGCCCTACTTTTGCCGCGCGCATTCGTGATGTCGCCGCGTAATGTTGCTTGATGGGGAAAAAATTCATAACACAAATGTAAGGTAAAAAAAAAAAAATGGTTTTTCTCTAAAATTTTATTGTGCACGCGGAAACATTGATTGACACAACAGAGCAGATAAGTAAATGGTCATTTAATAAAAGTAATTGAAATAATGAACATTCAACTTAAAATATAAACAAATTTTATTTTACAGAAAACGGATATTTTTATATCATGTTAAAAAATATTTGATGTCTTAAAAATAATGTCGTTCAAATGTCCCCCCCGGTGTTGTTAAATCCGAGGTCTAATTTTCATTAGTTTTTTCATTAGATGAGCAAAGTAGGGTAAAAAAATTTACTACCCTGGCAACACTAACGGAATTTCCATTTTGTTTCTTCTAAAATCAATTCTCATGCATTTGCTACCTAAACATTCGTTTGCTAATTACACATGAAATGTGATACCATCCTGTTTCTTTGAGATCCAGCAGTATTTCTTCACTTTAAATGGACACAAACACGGCATAGTCGAATTCAAATCAGGAGTTGCGTACTAAGTGACGTCTACAAAGAAACTAATTGGTCAAAACGTAAACCTACTCATTTTCGAGATATTTAGTCGCCTTCTGTTTGATGTGCGTATGCGGTTTCTGGACTATTCTTAATTCTATGTTTGTGTGCTTTGCCGAGAAAAAAAAACCCTTTCTCTTATCTTATATTTCTATTTATTTATTTATTTATTCATTCAAAATTACACTCGTTTAAGTGAACTTATTAGGGCTTTTTAGGCTGTGCCCGTGTCAAGCCACAATAAATAGCAATAAAAAATATATGCTAAAATTAATTACATTCAAACAAAATGACATGTGATGCAATATTAACAATCTAGAAAAAAAGGTAAATGTAATAAATAATAAAATTCCAAAGAATACAATGCAAAAAAGATAATCAGAAATATTTGTTAAAATATAAATTATACAAATTAAGAATCACACATAATCAAATATACAAAACATTGGTATTATTAAAATCAACAAATAATAATAAAATATAGTAGTATTAAAAAAAAAACAAAATAAGAGTATCATTGAAATCAACAGAAAAAGAATATATATATATATAAAAACATAATTGAAATGATAATTGAGATATGTTTTCTAGAAACTTACTCAATACTATAGTAAGATATATAAGAAATAGAAGCAATAAATCATATGCCAAATTATAGTACGTACTAAGTTAAATTATTCAAAAATACATATTTATTATTGTTTTTGTATATACTTTTTTGACTGACTTGGAACGGGGTAAATAATTCTAGTTAGATAGTCAAAGCAAAGCTGTTTAATTTTATGTAAATAATATGATTAAAAATAAATTGTCCCATTTGATGAACTAATTAAGTGTCCTACGATGATGGGTTCTCACATTGCGTGATGCCAAAATATTAACTCTGGGGGATATTTTAATCTTTGCGCAAAATTGCGTTATGACGTATTTTTTATTCCCCCTTGAATAAGTGAAGAAAGAGAACACAGGAGCACCAGAGCCCTCACCTACATGAGAAGATAAAAAAGAATCTGATGAATAATAATGAGTTGCGAGTAATTTTTCGTAGCACATCACGTCTCCACTCCGTATTGGATAAGACAGGAAATTGGACTTATAAACGTGGGCGTAGCAAGGGACTAAGCGAACCGTAAGTAAGCGCAAACAACACAAGTGAGAGACTTCTGGGCCGCGATTACAGTGGAAAGTTTAGGACGTCATTTCTTCACCATGACGGTGTAGTTGAAGATAAATTTCCCAGAGCGATCACGAAGATACACCACCGACCCTCTATTTATTTATTATGGATAACTTATACAGCGCCATTTTCGTAATAAAATACCCCAAGGGCGCTTTACATGGTGATTCTATTGTTAAGTTAATTTAATTGAAGCTTTTAAATTTGTAATTTAATAAATATAATTTATTTTGTTGTCACGTGCTACGGATTTATTCAAATGATTTAGAGAACAAGTGGGTTTTAAGTTTTTTCCGAAACATCACTTCACTTTCACAGCCTCGCACCTCTGCTGGGAGAGCATTCCATGCCGTAGGACCTGCGAACGCAAATGCGCATTCACCAAATTTAGTGCGCTGTTTGCGTAGAGGTATAATAACTTTTCCTCTCGCCGTAGACGTAGCTGATCTAAGCGTGAGACGCCTGTCAGCTAGTTCACCTGGAATGCATAGTTCCCTTAGATATTCCGGAGCCGAGTTGTGCAGTGACTTATACATAAGCCAACAGAGTTTGTATTCGACCCTCTGTGGAAAACGTTGCCAGTGTAGTTCCCGAAGTAGTGGAGTGATATGACTGAACTTAGAGATTCCGAAAAAAAGTCTCGCTGCGGCATTCAATACAGATTGTAGGCGAGTCATTTTAGGCACCTTCAAGCTTTGGGTTGGTACATCGATACGTACCAAGGGGACGCGTACGCCACGTTCCACATATCTACGCGCTAAAATAACATACATTCACAATTGGGAAATATCACATACCGACAAAAATATTTGAAATGGTTTTAGAATTATTAATTGTATTTTCAAAATCAGTATGGATGTTGTAGAGAAATGTTTTCTTACGTATATTTAAGTTTTTTTTTTTAAATACGTCACTAGAAAAACGCGACATGTTTGGCCTTGATAGTTGTGACGTGAAGATTCGCGACACTGTTCTAAACAAATAATTGAATGGTCAGGAACGTCATAAGGATGTCGTTCCTCCACCATGCATGACGGTATAATTGAAGATAAATTCTCGAGAGCGATTACGAAGATACACCACCAACCCTCCACCTTCAAGTTTTGGGTTGGTACATCAATACGTACCAAAGAAACGCGTACGCCACGGTACACAACGCGCTAAACTAACGCACCTTCACAATAGTGAAATATCACATAGTACGAATACCGACAAAAATATATGAAATGGATAGAATAATTAGATGTTTTTTCAAAATCAGTATGGATATTGTGACGAAATGTTTTCACACGTATATTTAAGATTTTTTTTTTAATACGTCACTAGAAAAACGCGACTTCGACGGGTTTGGCCTTGATAGTTGTAACGTCAAGATTCGTGACGTATTAGGGGCGTGGCCAATGGAATGGCCGTTTTCGCAGGAATTTAAAATCACAGATTTTAAAATATTTTTAACCCTACTAAGAAGTACCTAACAACAATTATTTTTTACTGGACAGTATTTCATACACCTTTATTAATTTTTAAATGTTTTTAAATAAGGGATATTTCCCTATTGATTAGATCAATAACATATTTTATTTTGTTTGAGAAATAGTTAGAAAAAAGGCGGGGAGGGGATGGAGGAAAGGGCTTGAGTTAAACAGGTTTAGGGTGACCATTACGATGGAACATCGTATAACGGGCTATATTGAAAGGTTGTTTGGTTATTGATTAAAGGAACATTCT
Organism: Micrasema longulum; assembly: GCF_059751315.1. Taxonomy (NCBI): domain Eukaryota; kingdom Metazoa; phylum Arthropoda; class Insecta; order Trichoptera; family Brachycentridae; genus Micrasema; species Micrasema longulum. The sequence continues at coordinate 59,390 of NW_028279055.1, forward strand.
TTTTTAAGCTATATACATATAGCTATCCTAATGTGAAATATTTACATATTATTTAATTTGAACCCTTTATTATTTGTATGTAAGATGTTAACCTTTATTTTAATTTTATTTTAATGTCATGATTAAAATTGATTAGGGGATTTGCAAATTCGGCGAAATTTTTATTGTGAAGACACCTCATATGTTCTTTAACACAAATATCAAAATTTCTTAATGTTCTTCCGACAAACTGAACTTAAACGTAAACGAATAAATGGGTACGTCTCGAAACCGGTAGTCAAGGAAAAGTCGGTAAATGGTTATGTACAAATATTTAATAATATTAAGTAAAATTTGTGACCACAATGCTAATAATTGCTTTAAATTTTGATAACATAGAAATTTGTTTAGTCTCCCCACCAGTTTGACGATGTCGGTCACGATAAAACCCGGTCGCCGGTAAAAATTATAAATTAAAATGGGAATAAATTATTAACGTATTTTTATTGTCGTAGTAGTAAAGTATTGTTTCTCGAGGAGGTTTGCCGCGGACGAACAATACCATACTTTGGCCGCTAGAGATCGATCGGTTTTCATTTTTATTCACTTTGTTCCCAATTCCAAAAGTTGTATTACACGTATGCTGTGCTATGCTATGCTATGCTTTGCTTCAAACACGCCGGGATATTAGCACTCGAGTTTCGAGTCACATTGGTTCGGGACACGCGAAACTTCAGTAAAATGTGTTTGCGCTACAAATTTTTACTACCCTCACGTGTTATAATATTAGAATTTACAATATCACCCCGTTCCATCAGAACAGAACACAAATGTTATCATTACACGAGGGACACACTTTTTGAATTAATAAAGGATAAGCATTGCACTGTTTAATTCAATAATATGAATTACATTATTTTTTGCTATGTCATATAAGAAACACGATTTGGGTCTGCTGCTTTGCTTACAATCACAAAATATAAAATTATATCGATATAATTTTTATTCTCAATCTATCGAAATGCTATGCAGATTTTTAAATTTATAGATTATTTAATCTTTGAAATCAGAAATAACGCAATTCTGTTCATTAGTCATCATAACTATCACGTCATTTTCCTGTATCTATTCTTTATAGACATTTAAGGGTAATCTTCTCAACAGAATCCTTCCTTTTTCATATTTAATCCTCATATTTTCTTATTCTTTTCACCCCTCCTAACTCTTTGAGAACGAAATCATTATTATTTACTCAACATATTTTTATTTTTTCATCTGTTCATAAGTGTGTCTACAAAAAGTATTATATAGTCGTGAAAAACTTTAATTGGACTTATATACTATAGTATGAATTGTTTATAAATTTACTGTAGTTTTTCAAAATAAATTAAATAATAAAAAATAATAACTCCGTCCAATTATTATATTTTTCAAGCACCTCTACCCAAAATGATCAGACTTGTTAGTGAAAATCAGAATTCGAATTAATTTCTTCAAGCATCTCTGTCGACTGCCAGCTCCTGTGCATCCTCCCAAGTCTGGTTCGCGTCCCGTTGTTCTGACACGAACTGCCGACGAACAGTCAGCAGTGGACGTCCAGGACGCCGAGAACCTGATGCCTTGTAAAGTAAGCAAGCGTGGTTAAGGCTCTCAGGAGGCATCCGCATCACATGGCCTAGCCTACCGTATCGCCTCTTTTCCGCCGAGTTTTCTGCGTCCGTTTTCTTATCACTTCATTCCTTACAAATTCATACCACCCACCGCACACCCAAGATTCTTCTGGGACAACTATTTTTAAAACTCAGAATTTTTATGTTTTAGCCCCTAGGTGCCACGATTCGCATCCGTAGAGGAGAATAGATGTTATGCAGACTTTACATAGGCGGCATTTGGTTTTCTCTGAGTAAATCACATACAAATAATATAATCACTAGATCCTCAACACATAGACAACTTAAACAAATACAAACTAAAACCACTTTCGGACAAAGGGATTTTGAGTATTATTAAATTAAAATCTATAACCTTCTTCCACTATCTATTAAAACAATTAGTAACGAGAAAATGTTTTAAATGGCTATAAAAAAATGTATAATGGAGCTAGGTAGAAGTAAAATGGATTGTCTCATTCGCCCATACCAATATTGAATCCACTGCTCCACAAGTGTATAGCTTATGTTAGGTTTTTGTTATTTTCATTGTGTGTTTTGTAATATAAATAATATAGATGTACATAAATACCTTGTTTTTAAAACTGTCTGAATATTTGTTAATTATCTTCGTTTTTTTTTATGTAAGTCTTTTAGTTTATTCTCAAATGTAATTTAAAAAAAGTATATTGTTAAGTGTCCTCGGCACGGGAAACCCCAATGAGGTCACATTATTTTTGTTATTAATTATGGTTTGTAAGCAAAAAATATGAATAAATATATTTTTTTTTTTAATATGTACATGTTACAAAAAATAAATAAATATTTGATCTCCAGACAGCCTTTATACTGTTGAATGTGGCGGCTGCTATTCATAAATAAAATAAATATAATAACCTAAGGTTAGACCTCTATAGATAGTTAAATCGTTTCGTGAAACGAATAAATTTACCACAAGTACTAAAAATAATTTGTATTTCCGAGAAATTTTACAATCACACTACGAGCCTTCTCTTGAATACAGGCTGGTCTTTATATGCGTTTTAATGCATTTAAAGAGAGATTACAGTATAAATGCGTTAACTGTATCTCTCGATGTTCTTAAACAAGTGTTAGTATTTTTCTCTCGTAATGCGATGCTTGTACGTGTACGCGTATCTGGCCATGTGTTGGCTGGCGTCCGTAGCGTGGGAGATTATATGGTCACAAGTATGACACACATTGTACGATTGTACCAGGAAGGATATGTTTTGCGAAGGTTGACGGCAGCACCTACGTATATTTGATTATATTTCCTTTTATGGGTGGAATTGAAACTCTAGCGGTTATGGGATTTATGTAGAGACCTGATCAATATGTATCAGGTGTTGGGTTACCTGTTATCATATTCAAGGCTGGCACAATTATTTTTATCAGTACTAATGATAAAGTACACATGGCGACAAGACACGAGATCACTTAGGCTGAGATTTTTTTAACCGTACCCACTATTCATTAAAAAGACTTCTTAAAAATATGTCTCAATCTATCCTTTTGTTTTATGTGTGCTTTGATAATATTCGTTATCTTGACGGCTGTACAAATCGACAACAACAACAAACCATCACGCTGTTTCCCCGTAAGGGTAGGCAGAGAGGATAGAACGCCACATCACTCAATCTTTGCATACAGATCATGTACATCATACATCTTCTCATTCACGCGCGTCGATTATTCCGACTTTTAACATGTCCATATTCAAGTATTTGTTGGATTTGGTTCTGCCATGTCTCTCTCGGTCTTGCTCTATTTCTGCATCCACCAACATTCGCATGGTAAATATTGTTATTCGTTCTTTCCCTGTCCATTCGCTGTACATGTCCAAACGAACGCAGAGCTCCTTTCTTGATTTTGTATATAATTCTTACTTCCGCCTTGCATAATGTACGGATCTCAACACCTGTGCATCTATCGTACATAGTTTTACCACACATTCGCCTGACAGATTGCATTTCGACAGCATTCAGCCTGCTTCCATCCCTTTTTTTCCAAGTTATACTTCGCTCCGATACATCAGGATCGGAATCAGGACTCCATTGTGTATTGCTGATTTTGCTTCTAATTGATTTAAGTGCATCGCTCACTCTGTTCCCAGCACTAACCCTTCTTTCAATATCTTCCTCAGTCATTCCATCCCTAGTAAACACACTTCCCAGATACACAAATTCCTTTACTTGTTTTAGTATAACCTTATTCACAGTGATTTCACATTTAAACATACTTTCGTTTCCTTCAAAAACCATCACATTCGCTTTATCGACATTCATCAGCAAATCGCTTCCCTTACTTTATCTTAGACCTTTTTTACAAGAATGGCAGTTCCTATTCCTTGAATAAGTTAAATGAGTAAATTATACCTCGATAAAGAATCTTGTGTAACTCTGAAACCGGTCACTAGAAGAAATAAAAAGTAAGTGGTCGAAAAAATGTTGTTTTATTATTATTATTAAAAGAATAATTGATTTTAAAAATAGTAGCCAGATTACAACACGTCTTACAGCTACAGACCGCATAGACGATTGAAACTCCAGACCTGGAAATAGGATTTGAGTTTATCAACATTCGCGTTATAAATCTTTTAATCCCTTCTTGTACCGTCTATTCGGTCTACAAAAATTTTGAAAAAAAATTACGATTTTTAATGGAAGAGTGAAATCCAGCGCCATCTACAAACGTTAGAACATACTTAAATAATATTATTTTAAAATCTTATGTCTAGACCGCGTGAAATAAAAAAACAAGGTTTTTTTTTTATTTCTAAATAAAAATTAGAGGCTCCGAGACAAAGGGAGTAAACATTCGTGAACTTAATCAAGAGGGTGGGTAGTCAGGGTCTCCCCTTTTGGCACGTACCTTGCGGTAACTTGAAATGTGTGGTTTTCTTTAAGAGGCTTAAATCTGAGAGCTCTCTGCTTCCATCACGGCACTCTCTCTCTCTCTCACTTGAGATTGTATGGAGTATCCGCTACTTGTATTGCAAAGTTTGCTCTCTAGATTTAATCCATTAGATATTTGATAATGTAGACAAACAATGGCGAAAATTATCGTTAATAATTACATAATTGAATACCTATACTTGGCATATACTGTTGTGTTTTCTTAACCTTGTGAGACCAGGGTAGGGCCCCGATTACAATGGGAATTTAACAATGGGAGTAATTTTCAAATTTCTACATATATAGTGGAATCAAATTTTCGAAAAATCGAAAATGTGTAATTTTTTTATTTTTTTAATTTTAAATATGTTTAATTACCTACATGTCACCGACAAAGATACTTCAAATTTTTATACAAATATTCTTACATTAACTAAACAAACCATCACGCCGTTTCGCTGTAGGGGTAGGCAGAGAGGATAGAACGCCATATCACTCTATCTTTGCATACAGACCTCGCTTCCTCTACATCCATACACCTTCACATGCACGCACGCTGATTATACCTACTCTTGATATGTTCATCTTCAAGTAATTGTTGGATTTGGTCATGCCATGTCTATCTCGGTCTTCCTCTATTTCTGCATCCATCAACATTCGCACTGTAAATGTTTTAAGCCGTTCTTTCGCTGTCCATTCGCTCTATATGTCCAAACCAACGCAGAGCTCCTTTCTTGATTTTGTCGATAGTGCTTACCTCCCCTTTGCATAATGTACGGATCTCAACATTTGTGCATCTATTGTGCCTACATAGTTTTACCACACATTCGCCCGAGAGATCGGATTTCGACAGCATTCAGTCTACTTTCATTCCTGTTTTTCCAAGTCCATACTTCGCTCTGATACATCAGGGTCGGGACCAGGACTCCATTGTGAACTGCTAATTTTGTCTCTTGCTACAAACAAACATTGTCAAGTACATTTTTAAATATTTTACAAATTTAAGAACGTGGTTCATAGTCAAAATAATTGTAAAAACATATGTAGTGAACTTTATTCACTGAATTTTATGGCATATTTATGAAATTTAAAAAAATAATGTTTTTCACAAAACTCTTAATTTTAGTAAAATATGTTTTGTGTCCTAAAATTTATGATATAGGTGTTGATGAAATTGAAAAATAAAAAAAATGCTTTTATTTGTCAAAGAGCATGGAAAATGTATCTGATTTATTTTGTTTACTGAACTTTATTTTATTAAATAGTCATCATCATCATCATTCCCTTTCCGCACTTAATGGTGCATAAGGCACTGCATTGGTAAATCAATCGCGGCGTATCTTGATATTTTTTGTTACATGAAGGTAAGATTATCAGTCTTACGCTTCAAGTACCAGTCCAGGGACTATAAAATATCATAGCATGAAAATACCCTTTAAAATCAATATTTCATATCAACCATGTCGGGAATCGAACCCGAGACCTTTTGCATGGCAGGCTAACGCGCTGAGCATTACACCACAAAGCCGACTAAATATTATTTTGTCTAAATGCATGCAAATTGAAAAAAAAAAATTCTCACTGAATTCCATCGTACCTACATATTTACATACATATTTATATGAAAATTTAATTAAAACGTGCTCTTTTAAAAAACTTGTAAAATGTTTTCCTTGGCACGGGATTTCCTAGTGAAGAATAAATTTTAATCAAATAATGTATATTGTTATCAATGAAATTCTTAATAAATAAATAAATAAATTCCTCTCAACAAGATCATATTACTAACTGAACACATGTCGGAAGCGCTTTATCTTGTCACGTGAAACATGCGAAATACATTATGTTACAAGTGGCCATTTTAACCTGATCTGAAATTCGTATTTTTTTGTCAATTTTTTGCATCTTGCTCTCATGTGTTTTTTGTTGTTGCTCAAAATTTAATGCATCATGAATCTTAGAGAAAAAATGGACCTCTCGACCGAAGTGAAAACCTAAAAGTTTATAGCGATTGTTATCGATTATATCATATAACAAACTTACGTATTTTACAAAAGTCTTCTAAATACCCCAGTGAAAAATTTCAACGCTTATCAGTTTTTTGTTTATTTATTTATTTTTATATGGGAAAAAAACAACAGTTTTTACATATATTGTATACAGAAAATAAGAATACATATGAATGAAAATTGTGAAAACAGTCAATAAAAATTTCCACAGTGGTGTAAGTTATTGATTAAGTACATTATCGGTATCAAAATAAAAGCAAATAACAATTTTTAGGCACTTAGAAGTTCTAAATAAAATAAAAATACATATACTTGAATACAGTTATAAAAATAAAGTTAATAGAAACAAGATAAATTTAAATTTAAAGAGTAAGAAATGAAAAAAGTTATATAAAAACAATGTTAAAGGTACAAAAATATAATAATGAACCTACGAATACATTCATAATTACTGACATCGTAAAACTAAACGGGTGTACTGTCTATAAGGATTTTTTTATATTTCATATAAGAGAGATGAAAAATGTCTGCGTGACCGTGTTTACCCCCTTCGTAAATTCATAAAGCTTTTTTAACTCATATAGTGTAAAATCATCTTCCATCCTATCAAAGATTTTCTGTTTAAATCACGTCTGAAGAAAACATTTTCATTCTCATCTTTAATCTTTCCTCTTTTCCTCTTTCTGCAATCATTTTTTTCTATTGAACATTGGTCGGTATATTGATCAATTTACGTTTACAAACTGCGCTTTTAGTAAAAAAAATATTTCTCGCATGCATTTTCAAGCGAAAGTTTGTTTATTTATTTTCAGTTCGAACAGTTAGAGATATCACAATACACAATATATTTAACAGACTTTATGAACTCGGCTATAGTTATTCCCACGTACCTGATATATTTAGTGTAGGGTATTGTTCCTATAGATCAAACCTATTGAACTTTTTCAAAGATGGTTAATGGTAATTATATTTTTTTTTATGCATTTCATAATATATACAATTTTTGTTCACTTTGCCCAGCTGTATGAAACAGTAATTATGATTTTTTTGTTCGATTACTTTAAAAAAAAATATTATTTAATTTGTTTTTACATTTATTCTTGAATTGTTTTAACTTTCTACTGAATATGTTGTATAATTTTTAGGTTAATTTTTTTTTATAAATCTTGTATAATTTTTAGGTTTATTTTTTTTATTAATTTTGGGTAAAAGGAAATTTAAGTTTAAAAAAAAAAATATGTTATAAAAAAAGTCATATATGTTAGTATTATAAATTTTTGTAAAAGGCAGATTTGCCGTTTATGTTAATAAAATAAAATAAAATATGTATGTACAATTCATAAAAAAAAGACATTTAACATCTTTCACTAATTATTCAAGTATGTGAATCAACAAAAAAATCAAATGTTAAATTAACCTAATTTTAATTTATAATATACATATAATTAATGCAATTAATTGAAATTTACAATGGTTTTAGTATAATTTAATTGAAAATTGATGTTATTTAATAAATAACATCTTTTATTTTGGTTGGTTGAAAGAAATTACCATTTGACAACTACCCCGCCAGAGGCGCCAAACTACAACCATATACAAAAAGTTATGAAAAAAAAGTAATCGTAAATGATACATAAATTTGATTATGGATGTTATTACTTTGACCAATCAATAAAAAGTCCTTAATCAATATTTTACTAATGTTCGTCGTATTAATTTAATAAAAAATCTCATTAGATCTACAATGGGTACAATTTATTTATTTATTTTCAGTTCACAGACAGTAAAAGATATCACAATATAAATACAATTTATAAAATAAAAAATAATAACACTAAACATCTTACAGTTAGTTATAAGTATGTATCAATTATCTGTTGAATGTTTTTTGTTGTTTTTGTGCATCGATACTTCACAATTATTATAATCTTAGAAAGAAACAATGTGCTATTTATAACTAAAATACTTTACAAATAATACCTATTTTTAGTATTACATAGTACGTGAATAAGTATTTGAACTCTCTCGCCAACGACTCCCCGATATTGTTTGAAAAAGACAACTGCGCGTCGGACTGATTATGCCTGACTAAAATCGACAAAATAGATGGCTTGTATTCCCGATTTTCGCACCCCAAAACTAAACCAATTTTGTTTTTTTTTTATTTTTAAAAAGAGTATATTAGAATGAAATTTTGTGTCAGTCTTTTTTGTGTTTTCTCTAAATATTTTTTATTCTATACTATACGTCCGAAGACGGCAGAAAAAGTTAGGCGCTTTTATGGGTTTTTGGATTATCGCAGATCCCATAAGACACAATTTATCAAAAAATTATAGAATGAAATTTTGTGTCAGTCTTTTTTGTGTTTTCTCTAAATATTTTTTATTCTATACTATACGTCCGAAGACGGCAGAAAAAGTTAGGCGCTTTTATGGGTTTTTGGATTATCGCAGATCCCATAAGACACAATTTATCAAAAAATTATATACGAAAGAGACACGCCAATAATGAACTCGTATATAGTATGTAAAAAAACCACTGATTTAGTGACATAATTAAGGAGTTAAATACGGAATACGTTTGTGTGAAGAAAAGTCAGACCGCATTGGTTCAGATATTAGGAACATAAATGTAAACAACAACCAAAATAGTTACCCTATGCATTTGGATACAATACATGGAGATGCCACTTCTTACAAATCCGAGCTCAAAATTCGTCCTCAAGGACGAGGGAATGACCGGCGGAGGGAGCAAGTGTCGTCACCTCATAATATCACGTCGACTTTGGCAAGTAAAACAGGTAGTACAGTAAAAAGCGCGGACTGTTTACATTGGTCTACCGTGAGCTTTATTCAGTATGTTGCTTCCTTCCGCATACGCGTCACAGACAAAGATTCAAAAGTATCTGAGGAATGCTCGCAACAGACTAAAGCTCTTTGTTAAAATATGCCAATTGGCCGCAGGTTGAGGGACCATATTTCGAACGCTTTTGCTTTCTCTAAGATTTTGTTTGTTGCGTTTCTTCAGAATTTCACTAGAATTTCTGACCATATTTTTGTTTTGTATTTTAATCCGCGTAGTACGGCCATTATTCTAATTATTTATTCAAGTCTGACTTTATCGTGCTATGAATATGTAATGTTTAATATTGTTATTCGTAATTCATCAACTTGTAATCAGCTAGTGACAATTGACAATCATCAAGGCTGTGCTGAAAAATGTCACGATTCACGATGTATGTACTGTCAATAATATATGTATGTTTATATAATTCAATTAGTTTTTTTATCAATAATTTCTGCGAGGTCAAAAGCACGTTTAAACGAAATGTCATTGAGTTTTGCAATGAGTACTGATGTTTTTTATTTTATCGTTTTGTGTCACAACGTCAAATCTCAATTATAGCAACACTTAACACGTACTAAATTATACTTAAATAATGAAACTAAATCAATCTTACATAGGTTTTTTATGTATGTATGAGAATAGACAACAAATGCTTGCAGACTGTCATAAGCCATGTAATGACAGGTCATAAGGCCTGTAAATGCCTAGACTTCCATATTCCATATCTGAACCATTTTCGAAATTCAAATCTGGTTTGAGTAATTTGTTTGCTCTAATGGGAATGGATTTCTGCGATCAAATGTGGACTAACTGGTAAATGATAAATATGTATTTATAAATGTAAAATGTAATAATGTATAAAGTATCAATGATGTGTACAAACTTAATATATATGTATATGTATGTATAAAATATAAATATGTATTTGCGAATATATATGTATATATGTGTGTGAATGTATGGTTATGAATGCATTACAAGTGCCCCGACTCAACACGGATTTTCTAGCGAGTCGGAGCAAGTTAACGGACATGGGTCGTTCCTGATTGTGTCGCTACAAACTGTGTCTCTGTCCTTAACAAATGTATGTATAATGTAATTAATAAATAAATAAATAAATAATTCCCTTCTCAAAAATGTTTTCCCCTTTCTGTTGAAATAAATATAAATAACTCCCTAAGGAGGAAATCCAGCTAGTCTGCAAGCATTACTCAAACATTGTTGAATTAACTACCTAGTAAAAGTATAAAAATTGTGGAATCTTGGAAATATTCTTTGGATTTGTTACCGACATAAAAAGAAGAAGGATATAAAAAGAAGAATAATGTAATAATACGGATAAAAGAATAGCGTTCCTTCCCTATGTCAAAAATGTCACGGATAGAATTGCAAAAACGCTTAAGAAACGGGACATAAGGACAGTGTTCGGTACGACCTCAAAAGTAAGAAACTTACTAAAATCAGTAAAAGATCGGGACCCACTTGAAACAGATGGAGTATATAAATTAAATTGCAAAAGCTGTGAAACAGTCTACATAGGGCAGACTGCCAGAAACATAATGACAAGAATAAAAGAGCACAAGAGTGCATGCAAGTTGGGCTACCCGGATAAATCAGCTCTTGCAGAGCACTACATAGAAACAGGGCATAATTTCTCATTTGAGCCAAATGTCCTTGGAAAGCCCAAAAATCATCAAGCCCGTTTAATAAAGGAAGCCATAGAAATATACAAGCATCCTAATAACATAAACAGGGATGATGGGTTACGACTACGAACCTCATGGTACCCGGTGCTTCCAAAGCCCACGGTACAAACTCCACACACTTAACCACATACATTGCCCGACTGCGACACGGTACAAATTCCTCACAATTAAACACACTAAAAACTACACTCATACATTCAGCCCTGAAGATGGACACTGCAATGTGCTCCGAAACGTCGGCAATACAAAGCCCACAAACACGACATAATAACCCAGAAAAACACTATCTGCGTTGCGTAGTAGGTGATTTGGTTCAGCCGAATGAATCTCACCCACGTGATAAAGGTTTCAGCTCTTTTACTTCACAAAAGTCAACAGATGGAAGAGTTTTGGAAGTGTGGATGTTCAAACATGGGCAGAATGGTGAATGTTACTCAGTGTGTAAAGTGGCCACTTAAACCAGCCAATGACAGGTCATAAGGCCTGTAAATGCCTAGACTTCCATATTCCCTTCTCAAAAATGTTTTCCCTCTCTGTTGAAATAAATTTAAATATGAATAACTCCCTAGGGAGGAAGTTCAGCCAGTCTGCAAGCGTTTGGACATACTCAAACATTGTTGAAAATTATTATATTCAGTTACAAGTGTTCATATTTTTTGACGTTCAATCATCAGTGTGGCCATATATGAAGCAAAATTTAATCACATGGGAAAAATAAATATCCCCAAATTAACCACTCTCTAGGGGGATAGAGAAGATTCATAATTGCCACCTAGGTGATTTTCGCGAAGAATGCGCTATATAACACATACTGGGAAGCATACAAGACGACGACATAATATTAGTCGAAAATGCTGACATACACAAATATAACACCAGACAACAACAACACTATCATATTGAAAAAGTAAAGACAAACACAGGACAGTCAAAAATACTACATAATGGACTTAAACACTACAACGACCTACCTTACTACTTGAAAACTTTTACTGGAGACAAATTTAAAATCAATCTAAAAAAGCACATGATGACTGAACTAACTAGACTAGACGAGACATAAAATGACTAGACAATATTAAATTTCTAATGTAACCCTAACGGGTTTTTAAAAATTGTAAATAAATAAAAAAAATATGTATTATCCAACTACTTTCCAAATTAACTGTATCGTCCCATTTGTATCAACCGCCTTTGGAAAAAAACAATATATTGTAATTGCTCCAAAAATATGTAGGTAATGATTTATTGCCAAATATAAAAGACTCAAAATGCAAAACAAATTTTAAAATAAAAATAACTACACATATAAATAGTGTGGCGAGAGATTAAAAAAAAATATATGTAGATCAAATAACGCAGTACTTTATATAATTGGTACACATATTATTTATATTTTTATGTATTTCATTACTTTATATTTGTTTTTTATTATGTATTGTACTAAATTGTTTTTGTTTAAGTAACATGTATTCTTGGCACATATTTAAATACTTTATATTTGTATAATAACGATTTTTAATTTCTTACATTTGATTAGCTAGGCATTTATAATCAAGTAGTTTCAGTTTTTTTTGTTATTGTTATATTAGCATAGAACTACTTATGCTCTAAAAGATAAAAAATCTCCATCTTAGAACAGACTGAGCCATGTTAGATGGAGACTATCATAAACAGAGAACACTCCGTTTTCCTTGTCTTTTCATAAGTTTTATATAGATTCCCTGTTATTAAATATGGATACTAATTTTATGCAATAAATTTGTAAGATAAAATAAATAAATAGTATAAGTTACATGTATAACGTGACAACGAACCAAAAACTGCTTAAAATAAATCAATTTGCTCATTCAGTTTATCTCTTTTATATCATTGTGTAATTTATTGAACACATATTTAAATGAAATCGTAAGGTTTAACACCTAATAAAAACACCCAATTTTGGGCGTTTTGAAGTGACTCTTTTTTAAATATATTTCGATTTCGGTCGAAACTAGAACAGAAGCCGAAATTTGGTTCCGATTTCAGCTTAAAATCTTGTTTCGGTCGATCACTAACAAACATAGTTCGTGTCGAGCTTGCTGGGAATTAAATCCGAAACTTTATTCACAGCAGCTAGACGTGCTTAACGCTACTTAAATAAGCTGACATAGGGATGAAAAATGTACTTTTGAGTGTATGAAATTTGATACTTTGCTTCTCGAAGATTCGATCAAAATTAACCCACATAATATATTTACCAAATGGTAGCTTAGTATATACGGGTATGGAACAGGGTTGGCATATCATCTTGATGATAATCATAAATATTTTATCATTATTAATCATATTTCAAGATGGTCTCTTTTTGGTCAGCGCGTTAACTTCAACGTTATTTTTATAAATGTTGTTATTCTCAATATTGGTCTTGTATAATATCATTATTTCTTCTAATTGACGCGAAAGTACCTAAATTTTGCTATTTGGAACACTACACCCATAATTAATAAATTACAACAGTGCTATTAAAAGTGAACTGACATTTATTGATAAATACATAAAATTTCAAATATCTGCCTTCTAATAACATACAAAATGATAAATCAAACTTCTATAACTAACTTATACAAAAAAATATTCATTTAAAAATGTGAATTGAACAGGAATGTTGCGTCTCATAAAATGAAATAATACGGACCAAAATGGACACCAAGTCGTTGGAACAATAGGCATAATCCCCTAGTCTACACACGTGCGTTTCCAGAAATTCTCCAGCAGCCTAGTGGACCACATGGTGACGATATCTACCTACTGTCTACAAAAGATTCTCTTCGGACATCTATCTCCCTTTGTTAACCATGGAGTTGATACAGTGCTTTATTTATTTAGTTTTTTATTGCTTAGTTCTTGGCATGAACACTTGACAAACTTACTACTATGCTCTATTTTTTATAAATTTATTGATATCATTCTAACTTTGCTAGAATTCCACTCGTCCATGCGCTTTGTAGCTGCACGATGATTGGTTATCTAGCTTTCATATACCAACTTAAAAATACCTAAATTTTATAAATGGGGTCTAGAATTCCAATCGTCTATGCGCTTAGTAGCTGCAAGACGTGTTGTAATCTTACTCCTTTTTACTATTCATATTATTTTTTTTAGTATCATTAATACACTAAATTTATTTGTCAATTTTTAAAATGTGTAAATGGGGGCTAAATTTCTAACTGTCTTTGCGCTCTGTAGCTGCAAGACGTCCTGTAATCTAGCTCCTATCTGTTATAATTTTTTATTGATCTTAATTGAAAACGAGGAACTAGAATCCCAACCGTCCATGCGCTCTGTAGCTGCAAGACGTACTGGGATATTTATTAATTGTACAGCGCCCTTGAGGTGATTTTCACAAAAATGGCGCTATATAAATTATCCAACTATATATATTTTCCACGTAATTATTGCGGCTTAACACGGACACGAACTAAAAAGCTTTAATAAATTAATGTATGTATCGGGTTGTGGTCCCTCGGCTAGTGTTGCGGACTCACGGATCAGAGGTCCCAGGTTCGAACCCCACTCTACCCCAACTTGATTTCCATTTTCTAATGGTGGGTTATTTACAAACTGTTGAAAATAGCTACCAAAATTGAAATATCATAAGAATACTAATATTTATTGTTTTGTAAAAAGGAAATGAAATTTTTGAAAATATTTTTTTTCCTATTGTCCACTCTTGTCTAGTTTGCTGTAAATAAGTGAAAATTGTCTCATTTCCTCACCCCTCTTCCATTTCTAAATATACCTCAATTAGGGTGCACTGAATAGCTCCAAAACCTAACGATAATTCAATAAATAGATTGATTTATGTTCTCACGTGTTATGATGTCGTGTGTTGGGAAGCCATCTTGCACATATCGCTTCTATTGATATTGCAAGGGCATAATTTTATTACTCTCGTGTGTTGTGTCGAGGCGCCTCGACACAATACTTTAGTTTTTTTTTTCTTTATGTCTTTAGCAGCATTTTTTCCCGTCGGAGAAAGTCATCATTTCGTACTCTGTCCACCAAGGAGATTTTTAATATCCTCTTGTAGCGCCACATTTCAAAGGCTTCTATCTTTTTTGAAGTGGTTTGGGAGAGTGTCTTCGTTTAAACCCCGTATATTTTGTTTTAATATTTATTTTTCACAACCCTGTTCTGTAGACTGAAGTTTCAGTCGCCAGTACACAGGGCTTTACATAAATATAATACGAGCCGATCGTTGGGGGGTCCTTAGTATTAAATATCACTCTATTTAATGCCCGTAATAATGCTAAGTGAATGTTCCCGCAGTACCTAATACGGTTCTGTCGCCAAAGGGGTCTGCAAAAAAGTCTTTTAACATTTTATACTTTTTTGTTGATATCAATTTTTTAAATAATTGTTGTGAGAAAATATATGGTTATCATCATATCAAGATATCTTTCATATCAAGATATCTTTCATATGGCACTACATTGGAACACCAGATGCAGCGTTTTACGATCATCTTATTTATTTATTTATTGTGGATAACTTATATAGCGCCATTTTCGTAATAAAATACCTCAAGGGCGCTTTACATTATGATTCTATTGTTAAGTTAATTTAATTGAAGCTTTTAAATTTGTAATTTAATTAAAATAATTTATTTTGTTGTATGAATGTTGTATGAATGTTGTATGAATGTTAGGCGATCAGTCTTACTCTTTAGATACCAGTCAAGGGTCAGTGAAATATTGCATTGTTAAACCATCGTTTCAACAAATATTTCACGTCGATCATGCCAGGAATCGAACCCGGGACCTCAAGTATTGTAAGCCAATACGTCAACCACTACACCGCAATGCCAACTCATCCCCCTCACTCGATTTCCTACTTCAGCATTTAAAACAAGTCTTGGGATTTCTAGGGTTTAAGACCTGTCATTGGCTAAAAAGTGGCCACTTTACATAATGTGTAACACTCACCGTCTAATCATTTTTCAAACATCCACATTTCCTTAATTCTTACACATAAACCAGCCAATGACAGGTCATAAGCCCTTTAAATTCCCAGACTTCCATATATCCTTCTCTAAAATTTTCTCCATCTTTGTTGTAATATGTTAATCTTAATAACTTCCTTGGGTGTGAAATCCAGTATTTTGTCTACAAAACTTTAGGCGAGCTCAAAATATTATAAGGTTCTTTAGATCAGTAGTCGACTTTTTGAGTACCCGAAATAAAAATAAGTATGATACATCGGACTTAAGAAAGAGACTGCCGGCCTAATCGACTAACTTCGGCTTTGCAGAGCGTCTTCGTCATTCATCCATGTTACAGTGCAACAGAGACGACGCTCTACAAAATCGTCAGTCTCTTTCGTATGCCCGATGTTTTTTATTGGCTGCCGGGTACTTTGAATCGATGTAAGTTTCTGGAACATTCCTACAACAAACAGTTTTATCACACGTTTACGAACTATTTACCTTTATATTTACGACTGAGGAAATTAACTTGTCGACAAAGGAAAATGACCTATTATTCAAAGGGTCGAACCGACAAGGTCGGAGTCGCCGCATAAACTTAATGTTGCGAGAAATAAAATAATTATTATGGCCGATACATTTGAGCGTCTTTTTCCGGCTGACATTACAACCAGTGGCGGCCGAGGGGGTTAAAAATGGGGGGGTATTTTTTTTATTAAAAAGGTACATGTGTATTTCACAATATTTTTTTTCTGTAAAATACATGAATACATCCATGTCTTTATAGATTTTTCCAACATGATACAAACATTTACAAAATACCTAACATAGCGATAGCACGAGCGAGGCACCAACCGGCGTAATTGTGAATCGGCGTAAATCGAACTGGCGCAAAACGACGCGACGATTACCTGAATTTTATTGTAATTTTTCTTTGATGCTCATCAAACTTACTTGTTTACAATTAGTTTCCCTTATTATTATCTTAACTCATACTTAAAAAAAAAAAACAATTTATATCATTTCGTCATTTGAATTTTAACAAAAAGGTTTCTAACTTTTTACTTAGCTCTTTATTGTACCATTTTTAATACAATTTATAAGTTTTAAGCAAATATTTTTTTCATACTTACGCACCCACACACACGCACCCTCTCCCTCATTCATTCCCACACGCACATGTATCCTCTCCCTCATTCATTCACGCATACACACATTCACATACACATGAATACAAACGTCACACAAATACAATTACTAAACTTCTTTTCTTATATATTATGTGTCATTATATTTACAGTAGATTTTTTTAATTGGCTTTAGTATTGTTAAGATTTTTCTAATTATTTTGTTTATGTAATAGCTGTAAAAATCCCAAATAAAATAAAATAAAATAAATAAATAATGCCATAAACATTATTACGGGAGTAAAAAAATATTCTCACATCTCACAACATCTCCGAGATTTGCACTGGTTAAAAAGCCCAGAGAGAATAAAATACAAGCTGTGCTGGACAGTATTCAAATCCCTTCATGAAATGGCTCCAAAATACCTATCGGACCTTTGTATTAGGGAAAATACATGTCAAAGAAAATCTACTCTTAGGTCAGCATTTGATTCAGGAAGAGGAAAACTTGTTGAAATCCGGCGCTCCCCAAACACTAGATTTGAAGATCGTGCTTTTGCCGCCGCCGGCCCCTCTGCCTGGAACCAACTGCCTTCAAACTTACAAATCATCGACAGTCCCAGTTAGTTCAGATCCCAACTAAAATCCCACTTCTTTAAACTATCATACCCTCAACTTTAAATCTGGAAATATCAGTTAAGTTTAGTTAGAATGGAAGTTTAGATATACAATTGTAAAGCGCCCTTGAGGTGATTTTTACAAAAATGGCGCTATATAAATCAGCCAAATATTATTATTATTATTATTATTAACGGCATTTATTATAAAAATCAATAAACATTTCTAATAGTACAGTCCTTTTTAAAACCGGTTTTCCTAGTGGGGAAGTCTCTGAAATCAATTTTGTTAACGCTTTTTGCAATGATTCTGTCTCCCGAAAACAGTTCTGATTTTTCAAAGATGCTTCTATCTATTTTATTTCCTTATTTATTTTTTACTTGTTCTCATTAATTGTATTCTTCCCGAGGAATGACTGCACTATCTTTAATTGTTGCTTTACTCTATAAACAATCGATACCAACAAAAATACATCCATGTTTACTGTTGATATGTTCACCCCACCCACGTTTTCTCTTTATATCAACAGTTTAATCAGCCCAACCCTAAAAATATATAAATATATTATGACACATACGATAGCTCGCTGTCACGTAGGTTTAGAAAACCATTCGTTTTATCATTATTTCTTCCTGACAACTAACAAACTTACACAACCTACAACTGAACATACTCCTTTACGCTTGGTCCAGACTCCGATTTGTTTTGTTTGAAGTTTGTAACTTCTGTTATTGTCGTTGTGACACTTTTCCTCTTCGATCTTTATATTTTTCATTCTTCTAAGTATCGAATATTTACATTAGTACTCTTACTTTTTTATCGCGTATTTTTTTTTCGTTTTGTTGTATGTACATTGACAATTAAGTACTATTTTACATATACGAATATTATGGAACTTTGTCTCATTATAAAATCAAGACCTGAATATTTTTGTATACAGGAGAAAAGCCACTTTCACAACACCAAAAATTAAAAAAACAAGAAATTCTTTCAGAAAAAAATATTTATTCTTTCATACTGATCTCGAAAAGGTTTTATAAAAGCTTTATTTATTTATTTTGAATCTTAAAATAGGGCACTAACTTTTTGTTTGAATTTTGATGTTTTTTTTTTCTTATATAAAATTGAATTTTGTGACTTATATTTCTAGTTTCAAAAAAAGTATACATAAATAATATATATAAAACTAACTATAAATATAATCAAAGAATATGATTTTATATTTAAAGTAATATTTTTAATGTTAAGGTTTTTCTAATTTTTCATTTCATTTTTTTTTTGGGTTAAATTGTGAGATCAATGTTAGTAAATATTTGTATTTAACCACTTATCAACTTTTTATGTGTACTGGTTTCGAGACGTACCCGTCTCTTCGTCAGGACACTCACTACACCAACATGCGAATACTAAATATACATTTTCATCATTACCATCACCGTAGTACACATAGTATTTACGAAATAATACATAAATTACATGCAAAGTTAAAGGGGATGCAAATACCACCATGGCCGAACATGCACTCAAATTAGGTTAATAATATTCAGGGATATGTTTGTAGGGGTGGGTACTAGGGAGGTGAGAAGCTTAGGGGTTAAACGTTACGATTGGTTTAATTTTAAATCAAAAAGTGGGCTATATTGAAAAGATGTTTGATTATTTATTTATTTTCAATGTGAAATACCTTCATGTTGTTTAATTTTAGTATTTTTTTATTATTTGAATGTAAAATTTTAACTCCGGTATCCTTTTTGAAATCGTGATTTGAATTTATAAGATGATTGGCAAACTCTGAATAATTATTATTATTTTATCATCTCATGTGTTCTTCAATGCCAATATTAAATCTACGTGACGTTCTCCCAACATACCTTTATAGACACGTATTGCATTGTAATTGGTACTGTGAAAGATTGTCAGTGGCAATACGTCCGCCATTTAACAACGCACACTTTTGTTTTCTTATGTTTTATATACAACAATGTATATTATAATTAATAACGATGTTTTATTTTTATTATTGATTCTGCCATGCTACATTGATTTGTGATTCATTTTTTATGCGTCTTAAAATATAAATCACCAAATCATGTATTATTCGTCGAGTTGCGTTGTGTTAATAGTGGTCAAATACGTTTTCTGAAAACTAATTGTCTATTTTTTTTTTCAGGTATGTTCTGCATTTTTTTTCCTTGGGTATCTTTCTACGACAGCTGGTGAGTCATTCGATTTATTGTTTTCTTTCCTGTTTTTATATTTCAAAAACATGCGTGACTTTTCGGCTTTTTCAGTTTTATATTTTTATTATTCATTACAACATTTATGTTTATTACGTAATGATAAACCCGTACGACTTTTGCTCAGAGACATCTCTCCTTTATCGCACCGAGCTTGTTCAATATTTTGGAAAAGCGTATTAAGCTCACAACGACAAAAAACATTTTCAAGAGTGGAGTTAAGGTCTGGATTTTCCTTTGTGGAAGGGAGTTGAGAGGGAAACTCCTTTATGATTTTCCGAATGTTTGAGTTTACTATTTACCATATTGATGTGCCATGTATATATTTTTATTATTTATTTTTTTTATGTTTCTGGTCCTATAATATTTGTGATGATATATATATATATATGTTGATAATTTATATAGCGCCGTTTTTGTGAAAATCACCTCAAGGGCGCCTGTGTGTCTGTGTCAACTAATTGCTCGTTCAATGGAGTTGGGACTTATATATATATATATATATATATATAAATATATATATTTGGATAATTTAAATAGTTCCATTTTTGTGAAAATCACCTCAACGGCGCTGTACAATAAACAAATATCTCAGCACGTCTTGCAGCTACAGAGCGCATGGACGGTTGGGATTCTAGTTCCTCGTCTCCAATTATAATATATTACAATCATGATATCTAGGAGCTAGATTTCAGCACGTTTCGGAGCTACAGAGTGCATGGACAGAAATAAATTTAGCCTATTTTTACGTTTTTTTATTATATTTAATTGACAATGAAGTTTAGAGTTTAAGTGATATTTGAAAAATCGAAAGAAAAAACAAATTTATAAAAATAGAAGTTAGATTACAACAAGTCTTGCAGCTACTGGGCGCATGTATGGTTGGAATTCTAGACCCGTTTACTAAATTTAGATATTTGGTAGTTGATAACATTTACCTAATGAAGCTAGATTACTTATCATCTTGCAGCTACTAAGTTCAAGGACGAATGAAATTCTAGCATAAATTTACAAAAATAAACATTGAACATAATATTAAATTTATAGTGTTCATGCTAAAAAGTGATTTTGATATATAGGAGCTAGATTACAGCACGTCTTGCAGCTACAGAGCGCATGGACAGTAAGAAATCTAGCCATTTTTCACATGTAAAAAAAATATATATTTGACAATGATGTTTAGAGTTTAAGTGATATTTAAAAAAATGAAACAAAAACAAATCTATAAAAATAGACGTTAGATTACAACTGGTCTTGCAGCTACTGAGCGCATGGACGGTTAGAGTTATATACCCCATTTACTAAATCTAGATTTTTGATGGTTGATAACATTTACCTATTGAAACTAGATTACTAATCATCTTGCAGCAAAAAGTGCATGGACGAATGAAATTCTAATAACTCAAATATATCAATAAATTTACAAAAATAAACATTGAGCATAATAGTAAATTTGTAAAGTGTTCATGCTAAAAAGTAAACAATAAAAAACTTAACTCTCAAATATATATAAATATTTAAACACAAGACGTCAATTTCTGAGTTCGTGCACCCATCACCACCTGTATTCCTAGACAACAACAGTTTAACGGTAACTGCAAAAGTCAAATATCTAGGGCACATACTGACTGATAATTGTAAAGACGATCAGGACATAGAGAGACAGAGAAGAGCCATCAATGTCAGGGCTTCTATGCTAGCGAGACGCTTCTTTCAAAGCAGTAACGAAGTGAAGAAAATCATATTTGACGTCCATCTATACAGAGGAACTTTGGAACCACTATACGCAAGGAGCGTGGAATAAATTAAGGATCACGTATAACAACTCATACAGACAATTATTCGGATTGCCTAGGTACTGCAGTGCCTCTGAAATGTTTACAGCTGGACGAATAAACACCTTCGCTGCCCTGCTTCGCCAAAGAGCCTGGAGCCTATGGTAACGCCTAAAAAACTCTAATAACAAAATTCTCCAAGCCACTGCAGGGTGGATCCATTCACCGTTGTTCGAGCGATGGCGCGATATGTTAAGACCATTATAAGTGCTGCAATATAAAATTTTATTTTATGTTTATATGGTAGAATTGGCTCTGCTCTTTATAGCCATTTTACTGGAAAAAAAATTTAAAAAAATAAAATAATAATAATGTGTAAAATCCAACCTATAAGTAAATAAATATAAAAGTCTGTCCAATTGTGCCTGTGTTTTTTTTGCTTATCGGGCACTTAACGTTTTTTTATTATCTAGAAAGACTTTTATCTCTAAATGGATATTGTTACTTATACTCACATATTTATGGTATTGCTGGCCTTTTTTTTGTGGATAAAATATGTTTTTAAGTGTTTTTACTGTATTATAGTATTCATATTTAAATATTTATTGTGTTTTTTATTTTATTAACATGACTTCAGAGTACTTCGGAACTCGCACTCAATTATTTTGTCCTTGCATGTACTAGTATTTCATGCCTTAACCGGTCAATATTTTTTGTGCTGCCTACAATATAGTCCCCGGTAGCAATTCGTAAATACCAGGCATGTTATCCATTCGGGATGCTTCGGTATCACTCGGAAATACGTCTGCCGTTCGGAATAAATTCCAATATCCCACCAGTTTAAAAGGGGTATTTAAATTCTATATTTTTTCCCTTAGAATGACAAGTTTATAATAAATTTGATTTTTAATAATTTAACTTTAGTGTTGTAATAAATTAAAATATTACAACAGAGATGAAGAACATTTAAGAGAAGGTAATATGGAAGTCTAGGCATCTACAGGGCTTATGACCTGTCAATGGCTGGTTTAAGTGGCCACTTTACACACTGTGTAACATTCACAATTCTGCCTATATTTGAACATCCATATTTCTTAAATTCTTTCATCTGTTGATGTTTGTGAAGTTAAAGAGCTGAAACCTTTATTTATGTCAACCTATATTATTTTGTCTACAAAAATTTGGACAAACTCAAAATATTGTTAGTGTTGTAATGTTGTTCTAATACATGAAGGTGCTGGATATGAAACAACTGTACCTAAAATAAGCAATTTTTATTTTATTTTTCATTTGTTTATTTTTCCATACATATATTATTTATTATTTACATAGAAATATAATTACAAAAATACACATTTAAAAAATACATCTTAAAATTACGCTATAACATAAATTGGAAAAAATGCCCACAAAGACTTCAGCGTCTGAGCGTGGGCCATTCCTTTTTTAATTATTAAAAAGTTTATAGCATATATATATGGGATGATATGACTATGCAAAGAAAATAAAAGAAAAACAAAACTAACATATCCTGATATTACGAAAACATGTTTTATTTGCAGAATGCATTTACTCTTAATTTTTTTTTTTTTTTTAAGAATGTGTCTATCTGTTCCTTCCATGCTAAACCAAGACCTCGAACCTACTTGAAACTATACCGGTGATTCATTGTTTTGTAGTTCCTTAGTTAGAAGATTGAAGGATCTTGGACCAACATGTAAGGAGTGTCTCTGTGCGAACTTAGTTCTGCATCCTGGAACTGACAGTACGCTATCGGATCTATTACTAATACGATTCAAACTATTACTAAACAATTCCCTATTCAAGAAAACATATTTCAGGCACTGAAATAAATATAATTTTCTAAAATTAAGGAGTCCACTCTCTACTTACACACTTCTGGTCGAACAATAAGGAGAGGTCTCAGCAAAATGTCCGTACGAGGTTTTCCCAGGGCATGAATTATGTCATACCCATAACCCGTACGACTTTTGCTCAGAGACATCTCTCATTTATCTCACCGAGTGTGTTCAATATTTTAGAAGAGCGTATTAACCTCAAGGACAATACTATTTTAAAGTAGTTAAGGACTGGATTTTCCTTTGTGGAAGGGATTTGAGTAGGAAACTCCTTGATGATTTTCCGAATGCTTGAGTTTACTGTTTGCCATATTGATGTGCCATGTATATAAATATGTATTTAAATATTTTTTTCAAATTATTTTTCTGCTCCTATATTTGTGGTGATATACTCATGTGTCTGCGGCAACTAATTGCTCGTCCCATCTCAACACAGGACTTTTAGTTCCATGAAGTTGGAACTTATATCTCAAATAATGTACAATAAACTTAAGTATGTAAATAAATAAATTTAAAAAAATGGTGGTAATTTGAATCGCACAGGTATACCAACGTTGACTCAGCTTACTTCTGGCTGGGAATTGTGAAAAAAAACATGTTTTTGTAACGTCACAAAAACGTCCCTCAGTAGCGCCTACTGACATCAAACATTTTAGTATTCATTGAAGTATCTTGGCTACGTCATAAATGTCTGATGTAATAATTTGGTTTGTTCGTTTATTGCTGAGGTGGATAATGCGTCGGGTATCTCCGTCCGACACGTCTGTAGGATTCCGAAACTTCCCGAACGGATAACGCGTGGGTATTTACGAATATGCTCCCCGGTACCTTCGCATCGTTCGCTGTCAATCACTAACATTAATCAATATAAATCTGTCATTTTTGCAAGTATTATAACTTCTGCGGCCTCATGATGTAACTAATTCGTTTCGTAATTCATTCGTATTGTCTAAAAGTGAACGATAACGAAATACGATTTTGATAGCGTTAGAGTAATATATGACGAACGAACTTACGAAACGAAATTGTGACAGAATAAGCCTGCTGCTTCCTTTTCGCATTCTGGGTCATCAGCTTGACAGAGATTTCCAAACTCATTCCAAATTTTGAGCTGTTTGTGATATTTGGTCAGTATTTTTAGTGCTGCCTCATTCTCTTGCTCTGTATCGTAAGATATTCTTTTTTACGTGTAAATTTTCTCTCTCTCTCTCGAGATTTTTAACTCTTCGTCATTTCTGGCTCTTTATTTGTACTCCACCTACTCGCAGTTCGGACACGAAACTCACCAACCGCGGCCGTCCTTTCCCTCAGCGGGTCCCGTCTCCCACTGAAGCAGTGATCTGGGGTTGTGTGATAATCACTTCCGGCCATTGTCCGTCCGTCACGCCAGCCGCATTGTTCCCACCACGTCGCGTCTGTGGCGCGGCTAAATTCCCTGACCCCCGCTACAAATGTACACTCCTACGTCGTGCTGGGCCCTGGCCCGAAATAAATATCCACTCGATCGTCAGCCGTATTCTTTCTATGTTTCAATTATTTAAATGTACAATCATTATTTTTATTTTGGATAACTTATATAGCGCCATTTTCGTTATATAATACCTCAAAGACGCTTGACATAGTGATTCTATAGTTGAAAAAAGTAAATAATTATTGATGCTTTTAAATTTGTAATTTCATTAAAACAATTTATTTCGCTGACACATGCTACGGATTTATTCAAATGATTTAGAGAACAAGTTTTTTCCGAAACATCACTTCACTTTTACAGCCTCGCACCTCTGCTGGGAGAGCATTCCATGCCATAGGGCCTGCGACCGCAAATGCGCGTTCACTTAATTTAGTGCGCTGTTTGCGTAGAGGTATAATTACTTTTCCTTTCACCGTAGACGCAGCTGATCTAAGCGTGAGACGCCTGTCAGCTAGTTCATCTGGAATGCATAGTTCCCTTAGATATTCCAAAGCAGAGTTGTGCAGTGACTTATACATAAACCAACAGAGTTTGTATTAATTTATTTATTTATTAACGGACATTGTCCATGTATACAATTTATAAGGTTTAAATATTACAATAAAAGAATAGTTTAAAACATTTTTTTAAAAAGAAAGAAGGATTTACAAACATAAGGGACATCGAGACAAGATCTGGACCGTCTGTGGAAAACGTAGCCAGTGTAGTTCCCGAAGTAGCGGAGTGATATGACTGAACTTAATATAACACTACTGCCGATTTCAACGCACATAAATTATTAAATTATGTTACTACAAAAACATGATTTAAAAATCACTATAGATTATTAAGGTCCATAAAAACAATTGTTAATAAAAACAAATAAGTTACTATAGTCCTTAAAATATAGCTTGATTAGAATGACAGTTGTCAGCAAAAGTGACGACATAACTTTATAGAAACGTCTTAGGAATGATTTCTATTAACACACGAAAAAATCAGCTTTAAAACTAAAATATTTCTAAAAACGTTTTTACTAGGTTACATCATTTTGCAAAAATGTTAGGGAGGGGATAAATTCGTCATTGTAAATCGACCGAATAAAAAATAATTCATTTGGTGTTGTTTATGAAAAAAATTAGAAATGTCATTATTTTTGTCTTAAACACACTATTTTAGGCTTGTTGTTGCGTTTTTATATCAATTTTTGGAAACGGAGTTTCATGTTTGCATGAAAAACTGATAAAATGGATTTGATCGGTACATGGTCAGTAATAAGTACTTTCCCATCACCAGTCACATTCGTTTGGTAGCTGTCATTTTAATCAAGTTATATTTTAAGCAATATTATTTTTGGTATGTGTATATATATTTACATATACACACACAATTCTGGGTTTTATCCCAAGGGGGAGTAGGTATATTTTTATTTATATCACTACAGAGATGGGTAGAATTTTTGTTTCAAGATTATGGATATTCGAGCGTTTACAGGGCTTACAATATCAAATACATAGATGGCGCTCCAAACGCGCTAGCGAAAGCTTTCCTTGTTTCATGACATATATACAAAAACCAAAAATGTCACCGATATGGATATTCGCTAATAAGCGGAATGGGGAATGTTGTAGAGTACCTACATAAAAGTGGCCACTTGAACCCAACCTATGACAGGTCATAAGCCCTGTAAACGCTCGAATATCCATAATCTTGAAACAAAAATTCTACCCATCTCTGTAGTGATATAAATAAAAATATATTTTAAGCACTATAATACACATTATGATACATGGAGAAGAGTCTAAAACTGGTTCTCCTAGAAAATATTGATTGAAGTGATATTTCCTTATTAAAGCAGGTGTTATCAACGTTCAATCGACGAAAATAAGATCAGGAACTCCTAAACTAAGCCCCCTTATGGTCGAGTTCAATTTTTGCTTGGTAATTTCTAGAACTCTCCACTCATGCGGGCTGCACTGGATTCAACCGCATTCACTTAGTGTTCAGTGGTCTACCAGTAAATGGTGGCCATTCAGCAAAATGCATTATCACAGTCCTTACGATTAATTCATCTCAATGCCCCTTTCTCTGATGTGCCAGTGATGATATCCAAATGTTTCGCATGTCTCCGGATCGAATTAATGTTTTCGTTTAATGAGTAACTTTCTTTCACCACCACATCCATAAATAGCGATTCAGAACTTATATGCATTTTATATACTTATGTTGACAACAATTATCTCGATTAATAAAGTCAAATGATTCTGTACTGTTATTTTTATTTATTTATTTTATTGGGTAAACAAACAGTATGAACAAAAATATTGAAAATTGCTTTAAATTATATTAGTGTAGGACTCTCACGCACACATCAAAAAATTGTTTACACTTAAGACAATAATTTTAATTATGTAATATATAACAAATTTAAAAGATAAGAAATTAAAAAATATATTTTTTTTTTTTTTAAAAACCTTTATTTTAGCATAAATAAACAATACATTCAGTAGAAAAATGAAACACTCAAGGTTGAACTTGCCAAAAAAGAGTCTAGCTCTTGTGTTTGGCAAGTTTACAAAACAACATAAAAAATAAAAACATAAAAATGCAAAACAAAATAATAAAATAAATAAAAAATTAAACAATTTTAAAAATTGAGAAAATATAACACTAAAAAATATATATATATATATATATATATATATATATATATATATATATATATATATAAATATATTAAATAAAAACACAAAATTTGTAAACACGGGCACATATTAAACATACATCTCTTTTTTAAAAATACAGTTAATGTTAATGTCTAGATGTCAGGAGTTATGTCAAGAAGCTTTTCTTTAATTTATCCTTAAATTTTTCGTAATTTATTTCTTGACGTAGATTTTGAGGTAAATTATTGAAAAGCTTCCGTCCTATGTAAGTATAATGATGTTTGGCCATGGTATGTACGTATATAATAATAAAAATAATTAAATATCGGTTTCTCTCAATATTTCTATGATTTTTGACATAAATTTACATGCGAGTACATTGTCATGAAAAATGCTTGTCAAATGCTCGCAGACTGGCTGGATTCTCTGCCACAAAACTTACTTCACAAAAGTCAACATATGGAAGAGTTGAGGAAATGTGGATGTTCAAACATAGACAGAATGTAAAATGTAAAACACAGTGTGTAAAGTGGCCACTTAAACCAACCAATGACAGGTCATAAGCCCTGTAAGTGCCTAAACTTACATATTCCCTTCTCAAAAATGTTTTCTCTCTCTGTTGCAGCAAATTTAAATAAAAATGTCTCTTTTTTTAAACCACCTGACATACTCCATTCCTTGACTACGCGGATGTATGTTATCCGGGTGCTAACTCTGAATTGCTTGATAAGTTAGAACGATTGCAGAATATTTGTATTCGTTATATCTCGAATCTTCGCAAATTCGACCACATAACCGAGTATCGCACGCAACTACACTGGCTCAGTATCAGGCATAGAAGAAACATTCACATTCTATCACTTCTTCACAATATTTTGAATAACCCCACTTCGCCTGTTTATCTGAGATAGCTCATCCAACCTCTTTCACAACACGGACTATCTCTTCGTTCTAGTAACGAGAGAACCCTTTTAATACCCTGTCATCGCTCTAATTTTTTTGCCTAATCTTTCACAGTAGTAGCCGCTCGATTGTGGAATAATCTACCCACTAATGTTAGAGACGCCCCGCCCCTTCTTTATTTACATTTAAGTCAAGATTGAAATGTCACTATCTAAATATTTAAATTGTTC
This sequence comes from Micrasema longulum, assembly GCF_059751315.1. Lineage (NCBI taxonomy): Eukaryota > Metazoa > Arthropoda > Insecta > Trichoptera > Brachycentridae > Micrasema > Micrasema longulum. The sequence continues at coordinate 88,326 of NW_028279055.1, forward strand.
CTTTATCCTTCTTCTTTCTTTCCCATCCCCTCTCTTCTCTTCATAGTATACTGTTATTTTTTTTTATTTTTTTTTCTTAATTTTGCTTTTAATTTTTGTATAATATTGTAAGATTCAATATGTCCATGTATTTATAATTTTCTCAAACTGAACGGTTTGGGTAGGTAGGAAGAAATTGCCTTAAGGCAATATGCCCGCCCTTATATGTTTATAATGTGTCAAATAAATAAATAAATAAACATATATATAGTAGAATAATCTGAGGCCTCTCCAATCTTGGTATCGCCGCGCCGAACGATCAAAATGACTATTCATTTCAGACAGTTAGTGTTATACTTCACCGGTCTCGCTTCCGTTGACGTCTCTACCCTGCATCCTGTATCAGTTACGTTCTTCCTGACAAAGGCTCAACATTCCTCTTCCCCTCACGTCCAAGATAGGTGACCTTCAATACCTACTCCGGATGCGTCGATTACCGAGGGCCATTATTTGTCTCGCCGAAGGGGGGCGATGAAAGGGTTTGAATACGGGGCAAGACATACATTGTTAGTAATGAGGTAATTAATATTTCGCATTTGCACGCGCTTGCGTTTTGGGATCGTAACATGTCGGATCGCGATCCACTGCGGGCCTTTGATCTTTAGAACCTTTTACGCTAAACGTTCTACCCGTGGAGTTTTAAAATGCCAGAAGGCGCGTAGAATCAAGTTTGCATACATTACGCAGTGTCCAAAAGTTTGTCAAAAACCCCCTGCACGACATCCCACCTGCGCGCATGCGTGAAGTGGCCGCGTAATGTTGCCAAACCGTGAACAATATATTATCATAACACAAATCTAAGATAATTTTGTGCTATATTGTGTTTTACCACAAAAAATATTTGACTTACTGAACTATAAAAAAAATAGATACCTTTATTAGACAAACGTAAATCAATACTATGTACTCTCATTATAATACTACTCATTTTTATTTAAAAAAAAAAATATAGTTGCAAGTTATTTGTACTATGCTTTTGTTTTATGCAAGGTTTTATCAAATAAATCTATCCTCAAATTGTATTCAGTAGACCTAAACTTTCTTCCACCAAACATAACAATAATTTAAATAAAAACAAAATTGGAGTCAATAAAATAACACTTCGAAATATTACATTAACAAAAAATAAATAGTAAAAAATTTTTCGTAAATGTTGACACATAAAAACAAAAAGCTAAGGCTTATTAATTTAATTAAGGGTAAAAAATTCTTCTCTCATAGCAAAACTAACAAAAATTCCGCCTTGTTTTATACAACCACCTGACAAACAGTAAAATTATCGAATTCTTAAATAATACCATTTGTGAATTCACTACTTACACATAAAATGTGATCCTACCATATTCCTTTTTAATCCCAGCAGTATTTTGATTACTAGTTCTTAAAAACGACACAACACGGCGTAATTTCATTTCAATCGGCAGTTGCGTACTAAGCGACGTGACGTCTACAAAGTAACTAATGGCCGAAATGTAAAACTACTCATTTGTGAGTAGTTTTGTTGGCTTTAATTTGATGTGCATACGTGGCTTCTATACTTGTAATTCCATGGTCCTACGGATTTCCAATAATGAAGAACAATTGAGAATTTGATAATAAAATGAGGTTAGCTTTCTGTTTTTTGGGTTGGTTTATATTTCATCATCATAATTTACCTATCCGTAACCAATGGTGCATATGGCACTGCATTGGAATTTCATTTGCAGCGTATATGGATCGTTTTTATTACATCGAAGGTACGGTAAGTCGTACGTTTCGGGCGCCAGTCCAGGAACAACGAAATATTTATTTTTTATATCATATATTATGGTCTACAAACAGTAAACAATACATGCGACAATGGTAATATTTACAATTTGTTTCGTTTCGATATTGTTCATCAATTATAAAATAATAAAAAATAATCATTTAACTAGTGTTAGTAAATATAAGCATACAACCACTTACCGACTTTTTTTAGTCTACCGGATTTTAGACGTACCCGTCTCTTCGTCAGGACACTCACAACACCAACATGCAAATACTAAAATACATCTCCACCTTCACCATCAGTATTTCCAAAAATACATAAATCACATGCAGATTTATAGAGATGCGAACTCCGCCATGTCTATACATGCACTAAGCTTAGTCAAAAAATATTTTATCTTATATTGAATAATTGGTAGGGAGTTGAGAGAGGTGGGAGGAGAGAGGGGTTTACCTGATCGGTTCATTTTTAATTCTCAAAGAGGGCTCTACTGAAAACTTATTTGATTATTTATTAAGAGAATATAATTTTTTTACGGCTTTTTTAATGTGAAAAATCTCCGTATTATTTCATTTAAGTTCTTTTTTATTTTTTTAATGTAATTTATTTACTCTTTTATCCTCATCAAAATCGTGATTTGAAGTTATAAGATGATTAGCAAACTATGAAAAATTATTCTCATTTAAACATCTCATATTGTGTTCTTTAATAAAAGTAGACTAAAAAAGTCAGTAAGTAGTTGTACATCACAAAGTAATGCTTTTAACATAAATAATAATAATTAAGTTATTTTTCGTAACTTAATTAATTTTATTAGTTTTCATATTTTGTTTTATCGGAGTTCTGAGTGGGCTTTTCTTTTTCTTCCATATGTCCTTTCCACGCCGTCCCTTTGTATTTTTTTTTCTTTTTTAGAAGCTTAAAACTTTATTTCGCCCTTTCAAAAATGGTGTAAATAATGTATTAAAATTAGCTCGCGCTTAACACCCTATTGCTATTTACAAAGTTTACAAGTTCATTATGAGCTTTCGGAGCTCGTTTGACCGCATCCCCTGAGACACGGGATAATATGCTATTTTACATTCAATTATGTATCCAAAACATGCTAAAGTTTTAGAATAGCTCACTTTATAATACCAAATACAATTTTCTGACAACGCCGATTAGACAACCCCTTGTAAAATTTTGACCTTTACCTATTAGGGCTTTCAAAGGCTTATTCTATTTTCTTAACTAAGAATACCGTCTTTAGCTTTAAGGTCCTTTTGTAGTTTTTTCCAGTGTTTTTTCCATATCACATGTATTTTGACGTTGACATTTTGATAAATGTTATTAAATATTTGTTTTAATTATAATAATAAAAATACTTTATGGTTTTATTCCACTTTTATTTATAACTTTTTAAAAATTATTTTGTTACCAGTAACCGGGTTTCGTCGTGACTGACATCGTCAGACTGGTGGAAGACAAAACAAATTTCTATGTTATATACAAGTGCAAGCAGGGGTTGTAAATCATGATTTTATATAATTATGGAAATTAAAGAATTTAAATTAAAATAATTTAAGTATAAGGTAATAACAATTATAAGAATATAAGTTTTGTTCGAATGTATATAATAAAAACTGGTGTAAATATATAATTTTATGAAGTTTTATGAAATTAAAAACTTTATAAAAAAAAAAATTATAAACAAAAGTGGAATAAAACTATTTTTATTATTGTAATTAAAATGCAGTTCCACGAAGAAATGTCAGTAGAAAAACTCAAAATATTTGTTTATAACTTACCGACTCTTCTATGTCTACAGGTTTAGAGACGTACCCGTCTTCCGGTACTTCGTCAGGACACCAATTAAACCAATACGCAAAACCCACTATACACCCTCACCACAGTTGTCGCACAAAAACATAAAACCAACACGACATACATTTTAATAAGCACATGCACTGATTAGGACAAGCGTGCACTAAATAGATTATGAAAATATTTTATGCTGTTTGATTCATTCATAAGAATATTTTATGCTGTTTCGTCGGCCTCGTGGTGTAATGGTCAGCGCGTTTGCCTACCACACAAAAGATCTTGGGTTTGATTCCCGATATGGTAAAAATGAAATATTTATTTTAAAGGATGTTTTTACACTAGAATATTTCATAGTCCCTAGACGATACCTGAAGTGTAAGACTGATCATCTTACCTTCATGTGATAAAAAATATCAAGATAAGCTACAATTGATGTATCAATGCAGTGCCCTATGCACCATTAGTTGCGGAAAGGGAATAATGATGATGATTGATAAATAGAAAAAAATGTGATAGGATGAAAGGAGGAGCTCTAGTTTAATAGGTTATGGGTGACCATTACAATAGAACATCGTATAACAGGCTATATTGAAAGGTTGTTTGATTATTGATCAAAGGAACGTTCTTTTTTAAAGCTTTCCTAATGTGAAATATTAGCATATTATTTATTATCAACCCTTTTTTCGTTAGTAAGATTTAAACACCTGTATTTTTATAAAAGTCATGATTGAAATTGATTAGGTGATTTTCGAATTCATAGAAATTGTTATTGTGAAGACACCTAATATGTTCTTTGTCACAAATATCAACATTTTTTGATAATCTACTAATGTAAAAAGCAGGACAATAATTGCATTTAGTTTGTGTTTATTCTTGATAACAACAAATCAGTTTCCGAGTCCTTTAATTAAAATATGCATAACTATAAATAAAATTATCATAAATGCAAGAGCAGTCACTAAAACATTAAAGATTTGATCGTTTAAAATTATAGAATTAATTAACCGAAAAATAATCAAAAAAGTAAATTATAAATTTTTGTAAAAAAAGTTCATGTTAACAAACACATTGCAACAGAGGGAAAACACTTTTAAGAAGGGAATATGGAAGTTTAAGCGTTTAAGTGGCCACACACACACTGTGTAATATTCACCCTTCTGCCTATGTTTAAATATCTGTGTGTGTGACCACCTTAACTAGCCAACGACAGGTCATTAGCCCTGTTAATGCCTAGGCTTCCATTATTCCGTTCTCGAAAATGTTTTCTCTCTGTTGCAACAAATTTAGATCTGAATAACTCCCTAACATTTGGACATACTCAAAACATTTGCTGTAACACATTTTAAATTACTTTGTTGCGAACAGACCAACACGCCGTTTCCCTGTAGGGGTAGGCATAGAGGATATAACACCATATCACTCTGCCTTTGCACACAGACCTCGCTTCGTCTACTTTCTTAGATTATTCCGACTTTTGGAATGTCCGTCTTAAAGCATTTGTGTTTTGAATTATTTCTACGTAAAAACAAACCTATTTTATACGAGCAATAAGTTTATCATGCGCAGTATTTTTTTCCAATTAATCATCACTTTAATTGATATTTTCGAAAAAATCAATTCTGTTTAGCGTCACTGTTATGTAGATGCGGTATATTTCCTTTTTAAACCAAACGTCTCCACCCCATCAAATCGAAAAATGTATCTAGCTGAAAAATTCCCTAATAAGTATTAGAATTTTCCGTTCGAGTTGTAATTTCAAAAACAGTTTCTTAGAAAGATGTTGCCTCGCGTGTTGCTTTCTTTCCCGGCATTGTTTCATATTCCGGCATCTTTTTCCTTTGGTGAAATTGCAATCAAGATTCACAAGTTGCAATATGCAGGATTAATCCAATGTTCATTCTTTGGCTTAAAAAACTCGCTCGCCCGCGGGCCTTTTGTCTCCCGGATAAATCCTTTGTTGTCTCGGTAATTTGATTTTCCCGGCTGTCTACAGCCTTCGTTGTAATTAAAGCCTTTTTTAAATAAAAAAGCTTCTCTAACCGCTAGTGAGAGCTTTTTATTGTGTCCAAACAGTGCCATTTGTGTAGTTTTTAAAACTTATCGATTTTTTTAGACTCAATGAATTTTTTTCAATCAAAAATTTCAGAAAAAAAGACATCTGACTCAGGGAAGGTTCCGGGTATGATTCTCAGTGAGAATTAAAAAAAATAATGTGATTTCTCAGGATATATTACATAACTGAAAGTTTTTATTAACATTCCGTAGTTTTAAATATTAACTAAAGTTTATATCTAAATGATTTCGCTGAAATTATTAACGTAACAAATATTATTTAGTAAAAGTTGTAACATGTTAAATAAACGCTAACCTGAAGGCATTTAATAGAATCACACTCTCCTGCAACATGTGACTCACTACGACCCTACTGACGCTTCGGACCCCTAATAGTAAGTTATTTATTTATTTATTTAATTAACATAAACGGCAAATCTGCCTTTTACAAAAATTTATAATACCAACATATTTGACTCATTGTCTATGTATTATAACAATAAAATCATAAGTACGGTTTCATAGTCTATATAAATTAGTTAGGTTTTTTATGAATATTTTTGTTTTTTATTGTTTATTATGTTAATTGGTTTAATTACATTTTTTTTTATGTTATTATTTTGTTAATGTTGTTAAATAGCTATAATCTTAGGCATGCTTTACATTTTGTAAAATGTTTCCCTCGGCACGGGACACCCCAGTGAGGGAACATTATTCTTTATAAAAAAAAGAATACATACAATGTAAAAGTATAAATAAATAAATATAGCTGGGCAAAGTAAACAAAAAATTGTATGTATTATGAAATGCATAAATAAAAAAATATAATTACCATTCATCATCTTTGAAAAATTTCAAAAGGTTTGTTCTATAGGAGCAATACCCTACACTAAATATATCAGATACGTGGGAATAACTATTGCCGAGTTCATGAAGTCTGTTTAATACGGCATTACAAGTATACACTGTCCGTGAATTGTTGCTACACACCTTATGTAGTGTTAATCCTGTTTTTAAATACATATTCGTAATTTCTCTATCATCCACAGAATTTCGTCAAAGCCATGGACAATACTCCTGGGTTAATATACCTTAAACAGAAGTTTCCTAAAATAAGTGATGCAAAAATTAAAGAGAGAATATTGGTGGGTCTACAAATACGATCACTAATGCATGATGAAAAGTTTGAGGAACTATTGAATCCACTTGAAATTGCAGATTATTAAGCATTTAAAAATGTGTTTCTAGGTAAGTCAGACGGTTTGAATATCGAGCAGTTAAGAATGCAGAAAAATCGATATGGTATTTGAATTTGGAAGGAAAAATACTGTCAGAATCCTATATTTTTCTTTCTGAGACAATTTTTTTTATTACTTAGTATAATCAACTCCGGTGATAACTGTCGTCAAGCGGAGGCGATACGGTTGGCTAGGCCATATACTGCGAATGCCTCCTTAGAACCTTAACCACGCTTGCCTACTTTACAAAGCATCAGGGTCTCGACGTCCTGGACGTCCACTGCTGACTGTTTGTCTGCAGTTTATGTCAGAACTTCGAGACGAGAACCTGACTTGGAATGACGCAGCCGATAGATACATAAATGGATACAAAAAATCAGTAGTAGATATTTTTTTTATTTTGTTTTGTTAATACAGCCGTCTATTATTTACTATCCTCAACATCATATTTAGCATTAATTTATTTTAATTAGCAAGTAAAATATTTTATGTCAATAAATGCCACTATACTCTATTAAGATAACTGTGTTTTTTAGAACCGTAAGACGCACTTTTTTATTCTGAAAATTCAACTAATAATTGAGGCGCGTCTGATGGTCCGATACGTTTTATCGTCCGCAGAATAGGGTAGGTCAAGTTTTTTTTTTCTAAATTGATTTTATTTTTATTACTTACATTATTATTCAACATTTTATTGACAAAACCAGCTGGTCCAAGTTGAAGTAAAAACATTAAAAAATATTTTCGTGTGTTGTCTAGTATCTGTGAAATAATTCGGTCAGAATGTCACCCGCATCAATGAATGTTTCATGCTCTTTAACTTAACGAAGATCAACAGATGGAAGAGCTGAAGAAATACGGATGTTCAAACATAGCCAGAATGGTGAATGTTACAGTATGTAAAATGGCATGCTGATGATGTAATTAATGCCAGTTTATTGTTTTTTGAAAAACGATTTTCCGTTGTTTGCTCATAGAGGAGCTCCAGTGTACGCCGCACAGGATTAACCTTATAACTTGCAAAGTCTTGTCGTTATTGGCTGACACCTTTGATTAAAATCAACCCGGTAGTCTAGTGTTAACGGGTATTTTGCATTATTATTTTCGTAAACGTGTAATTAAAGGTTTCAAATTCGATAAAGCTCAATCATTAATGTACGCAGGCGCGGGGAGCTTCGCACCGTACGCCTCATTGACTATTAAAATGGATAACTATTCTAATTGCGGCTATTATAAATTTACGGCGATGGCCTGTAGTAATCGGAAATTTAAACTCTTCTTTGCCCATGACGTCACATAAATCTACAAAGATTACGAGACTTGATACATCTCTCTTATTTTTTAAAAATAATTTATTTATTTAATATAAAACTTTACTATATGACCCAAGCCAATTACACCAGTTTTATGAAGAAATATATTTGTTTATTTATATATATACGCCTAATGGTCATTTTTAAGGACATATTTATACAAAGAAAATTATTATTAAGGAAGAAAGACACAACGGTATATAGTAGACTTGGTGGGAGTGGAAGCGGAGAGAGGTGGTTATAATTTAATTCAGTGATCGTTTGAAAGAAGACAACTTGTTATCAAAAAAATCAAGTCTGGTACGTTTGTTGGAAGACCTAAGAATTCTGGGCATAGGGAAATGAAAACCATAGTTTGCTCTATGGTTTTTCGGTATGAAAGAGTAAGTTTTGTCTGAGGTTTCCAGTTGGAATATTTAATTTTATTGAGCTTAGTGGTTCAGGCGCATCAAAGTGTGAGTTGAGAATTTTAAATAGAACTAGAAGGTCGGATTTATTTCGACGGTTTTAAAGAGAAGATATATTTAAGCTAGTTTCTAGCTCATTATACGAATATTAGTCTTTGGATAAACCCAACCTACAGCCTATCTTTCTTAAAAATCGATGTTGAACTGATTCAATATTTTTAATGTGAACATCATAATATGGAGACCAGATAACAGAGGAATACTCTAGGTGCGGGCGAACCAGGGAACAGAAGAGAGTTTTGAGGGTATTGATATTTTTGAAGTCAGTTGTTCTTCTGTTAATAAAGCCAAGGAATTTTAAGGATTTATTGATAACATGTTCAATATAAATTGTAAAAAAAAGTTAAGTGTCAAGTATAAAACCTAAATCTCGTATATTAGACACAAATGATCATATTTCATCGTTTAGTGAGTAGTCGTATATGATTGGATTTTCCAGACGAAAAAATCTCTTAACCTTGCACTTACTTAACAAATGGAAGAATTGAAGAAATATGGATGTTAAAACATAGGCAAAATAGTGAATGTTACACAGTTTGTTAATTGGCCACTTAAACCAGCCAATGTCTTCGCTTTCATATTCCCTTCTTTAAGGTAATCTCCATCCCTGTTGTAATTTGTTAATATTAATGACTCCCGAGGGGGTGAAATCCAGTATTTTGTCTACAATCATTTGGACAAACTCAAATATTGTTATTAAGTGAATTATGTTAAGCATTAGTTGTTTTGTTATTTTCAAAAAAAAGTTTTGCTGCTTTTAAAAAAAACGCTTTAGAGGTTTAAAAAAAAATATATCGACCACAAAATTACTTTTTTTTTACAGTGATTAATTTTCAACGATCCTGCACTGGGTGTGGAAAGGAAGGTGATAACACATACGAGTTATTTAATATTATTATTTTATTATAGTAAATTAGCGGATAACTCAAAGCTTGAACACGATCACAATACCAGAGAAAAGGTAAAATCAGACTCACATTCAGAAAAAAGGCTACGGCAAAAAATTCAATTTTATATAAGGCAGTAAAAAAAATGTATGTGAAAAAACATTTATGAAGAAAAAAATATCAAATTTTAATCAGAAGGTTAAGAAATATGTGTTAAACCACTTATAAATGTAATTTATTTTTAATTTATTTCAACAGAGAGGAAAAACATTTTTGAGAAGGGAATACGGAAGTCTAGGCATTTACAGGGCTTACGACCTGTCATTGGCTGGTTTTAGTGGCCAATTTATACACTGTGTAACATTCACCATTCTGACCATGTTTGAACATCCACATTTCCTCAACTCTTCCATCTGTTGACTTTTGTGAAGTAAAAGAGCTGAAACCTTTATCACGTAAGTGAGATTACTCATTGTGTAAAGTGGCCACTAAAACCAGCCAATGACAAGTCATAAGCCCTGTAAATGCCTAGACTTCCATATTCCCTTCTCAAAAATGTTTTCCCTCTCTGTTGAAATAAATTTAAATATGAACAGCTCCCTAGGGAGGAAATCCAGCCAGTCTGCAAGCATTTGGACATACTCAAACATTGTGTAATTTATTTTATCAATTTATTTATTTATTCTACAGAAACAAACAGTCGACAATGATATAATAACATAAAATATATGGTTTAAAGACAGACCAGTGAAGTGTCTAAATAAAAAGGGTATGTTTATGTGTATTTGCATGAAAGTAAGTGTAGAGGTGTATTTGTGTGTGGGAGTAAGTGTTCAGGTGTGTGTAAGCGTGAGCATCATTAAATAGCAAGTGGGTTCGTATCGCAGCCAGAAATAATGAGTCTTAATTTATTTTTAAATAAATTAAGGGACATGTAAAATATATCAATAGATGAAAAAAAAAGCATTACAGTCAGAGCAAGAACGATAGAGGAAAGAGTGTTGTGCATAGTTAGTGCTACAGACTGGCAGATGGAACAAATGCTTTTTTTTTGTCCCGTGAAAGGGGACATTAAGATTAATTTTGGAGAGTAGGTTAAAAGAGTCTACTTTATTGTTTAATAATTTATGTAAATAGCATAATTCAGATACGTTGCGTCTATTTTCAAGGGTAAAAAATCCATTTTGTTTAGCAGATTGGCTGTAAGTACAAAGCGTTTTATTGTTTTTATAATCTAGGTATTTAAAAAAATTTCGTTGAACATTTTCAATATATTCCATGAATGTTTTGTACTAATAATACATTTTTTTATTTTTCTGTCTCGATATGCGTGTAGTGCAATTTCCATCAGCCATATAACCATAGTAAAGTTTAAATAATATAATAATAAACAAAAACAACAAAATATAGAATAGCATAATTTAGATGATAGTTAAACAAAATATGTAAACATGATTTTTGAATTCATTTTTAACTGCTTTTTTTTGTAAAATACTTTTCTGGCGTCAAATTGTATATGTAAAACAAGTAAAAGCTTACAAGGCGTTTTAATAAAAAATTAAAGTAAATACGACAATGAATTTATAAAATAGGCCTAACAATATGAAAATGACAGCTTGTACGAGCATTTTCATTATTTTTAGCTGTATTTGTAACTTTAGCTTTGAACCAAATTTCTTTTCATAAAGTGGAATTTATTAAGTAAATTTTTCAACGCATAAAGGCTTTAAATGATATTAATGTTTCGCGCCCTTACGACCTTATGTCACGAAAAACTATTTCTGTACAACGTAATTTTAAGGGTTGATTCCTCCGCCCAAAGCACTCACCCTTGTAACTTAATTACAAAGGCATTATTAAAAATAATTTTATAGTGTTTTTGGCGATGTTATTTTTAGCTCACTCGTTTCACCAAAGACTGTAAAGAATTGGTTTACATACGATAATACCTTTAACCCAGCAAATCTACATAAATGTTCCTGTAATCTTGTTGTAATTGTTTTTCGTATATATGCATATACATATTAATTATTGACATCGACGGTCTACAAACCATAAGCAATAAAAATATGAAATCTGACGTCGGCCCTTGATCCAAGGCGCAGATATACACGCTTTTTAAGGGCCAGACCGCGAAACTTCAGAAGAACATTTCTTATGGTAAGCTTAAAAAAAATATATCATACAATTTTTCCAAAAAGTAGTTTTTCTTTTTTTATTTATTTGAAAAAAACTTTTTTTTTTATTATCTCAAAATGGAGTAAATCTTTTATTTCTCGGACTAACATCCCTTTCGCAAACCCCTATCCTTCCCCGACAAGAAAAAAAATTGCAATGAAAACGTATTCGACCAACGAAGCGATACGCACCAGACGCGGACAAGGGAAGTAGCTGAGTAGGAGAGGGGTAAGGGTTTGTGGAGAGACCACTTGTCCGAGAAATTAAGGATTTACTAAATTTTGAGATATTATTTTTTACTTTTTTTTTTACTGTTTGGAAAATTTTTATTTGGATATTTTTTAAAGCTTACCATGAAGAATCTTCCTCCAAAGTTTCGCGGTCTGGCCCTGAAAAACCGTGTATGTATGTTTCAAACAAGAAGTGGTTGAAAACCGTAGAATCCTCGAATGCTAGCCCCGGTAATTTTTCAATAATAATGTATAATATATCTAGCCTATTGTGACTATAACTCATCTTTCCTTTTGAATAATACACTGTCGTGTTATTTATTGCAACCCCTTACTTCCAGTCAATAAGGCGGTGTTCGCATTTTCGGACAAGTCAACCCCCGGGGATGTTAGTTGTTGGTCCACGTTTATGGCAGTAAACCTTCCCAGTGATATATTTGTTAGGAAATAAGGCGCTTTGTTCCGCACATGTGTCTAACTTATGTTTTTACTTATTAAATCATTTTTTTTTTAAATAAACAAATCATTACGCCGTTTAACCGTAGGGGCAGGCAGAGAGGATAGAACGCTATATCGCTCTAGCATGTCTTTAACGCGAGCCTTGTAAATTTTAAAAATGTCTTTACAATATGTTCCTTATCAAATAGAAATTAATATTCTGTTTATATTGTATTGTAATATTATGTACCTGGCTGCTTTTTTAAAAGTAAAATAATGATTTGCGTTCTTATGATTCACCCAAATATTTCATTTTGAGGGACCATTTTCAAAGAGTTGTAAATAACTCACTATTAGAAAATGGGAATCAAGTTGGGGTAGACTGGGATTCGAACCACTGACATTTGATCCGTGAGTCCGAGACACTAGCCACAGGATTTTTTTTTCGTACATTTTTAGGAAACATTGCCGTACAATTAAATGCTCCAATTTTTACCACGCACAAGAAAACATTTATTGTATCCAATTTCCCGTCGGGCTGAAGTTCTTCATTGTTGGTTGTTCAGAGTAAAAAAGTGCTTATAATGGTCCAAAAAATACTGTAATCTAAATTGAGTATAGTGACATTAATTGACGGAAAATACATTGCTTACTATAATAAATAAATCAATGCTTAATATCATGTTGATAATAATAAAAAATAGACAGTTATATAAAAAAAAAACACCTTTTTTTTTATCTCCTGCTGATTTTTTCATTCTAGCCTGTCTGCAGGGATCATGTTGATATTAAAATAATATTTGAGAAGGTCAAGAAACTTAAAGCAATTATAGGGCCTATGATCTATCATTTACTGGTTTACGCGACCACTTAACTAGCAAAGTAGCGTAAAAAAATGACTACCTTGGCAACACTAAAAAATGTCCATTTTGTTTTCTTTGAAAACCTGACAAATGGAAAATAATTAAATTTTTAAGTAATGCATTTGCCACTTACACATGCATTTGCTATTTACACATGAAATGTGATCCCATCCCACACAACACGATATAGTTGAATTCAGATCGGGAGTCACGTACTGAGCGACGTCTACAATGAAACTAATGGATCAATACGTAAAACTACTTCTTTAAGAGTAGTTTAGTCGCCTTCTGTTTGAGGCGCGTATGCGGTTTCTGGACTATTCTTAATTCTATGGCTGAAACCTTAAAGTAGGTGAACTAACATAAAAGCTTTAAAGCTAAATTGTTGACATTTAAAAAACTAAGTACATTGTTTGAATATGTGTGTTATAGCAAATACTTGATTCTCATTAACTTCATCTCTGCCGGATATTTCCAAACTTATTCTTTTTATAACCTTCCCCATTTTTTCACATCCCCTTTTTTTTTCTCTCCTCCCACCCGTTTCTACTCTACTCTTGATAAATATTCCTCATTTATCCTTGATTCCATTACGTCCTGTTCATATATATCTTACACAGGTGAACCTATTCTGAATCATCCCTCATAATTTAGCAGTACCTATGTACCTGAGTATACTGCTGAACACAGGGTGAACATACTGGATTTAGTACCCTTATTTAATTATGTCCCAGTAAATTGTAATCCCTTAAAATATAACATGGGCTAACTTGTACTTGCATTATAATTTACATGGTCTAATCGGTCGTAAACAGATAGTTTATATGTATTTATCCAAAACTATTAACCCTTATAAGTTACTTTCTTAGGGTTGAGTTTTTTGTGTACCTTCTTAATGGGAATTCCAATCATGATTGAGTTTTCGCGATGCTTAAAAAATATTTGTACAGTTAAAAATATATTGTTATAGGTATTCCAATACAGTGCCCTATGCAACGTGGAATGTTTATGATTATGAATAAATATACACCCTTACATCAAACTAACATTTTATTATTAATTTACTTTTGTATTTTTCCGTTTTTGAAGCAGATAAAGAATACAAATTTCGTTTGTGAAATTAACGACAAATTACAAAAATGTCAAGGGGTCAAAAATAGAGGATATATTTGTTATCATATGTTTGATGAATTTGTTTTTTTTTTATTAATGGAACGTTATTATAAAAAGTAAAAATATTTAAAAAAAAATTATTTAATAAAGGAATATTATTTGTGTGATAGAACCAAAAGCCTTAGGTTTTTTGACTGACTTTTTTTTCAATAGCCACAGGACCACATCCCAATTGAATAATAAATATGCATGATTTTAATACAAAAAAAAATATCCTCGCTACTTGCTATATATTACATTTATCAATTCTGTATAAGAGAGAGCGCGAAGATAGAACTCATAACAAAGAAGACAGAGACACTGTTCTGTGGCCGGTGTTTGTGTGAAAGAGATTTGGTCGGTTGTTAGCAGTCAGCGGGGGAGCACGCATGTAGGGTAACCGGCGTATTTACGATTAATAATTTATTTTGCTTTGATTGAGCTAATTTACATTTTTATTTTGTACGAATTATGGAAACAGCATGTCTCTGTGTTTTTTCAGAATAGTTCGTCCTTTGCTTGGGTAACACGATGTCACATTACCACGCGCAAAGGATTTTTTCACCACAGTCTTTAAAGAGTTGAACACGGTACATAATAATTATGACCATAATGTTGTGATAATAAATTGAGTTTTTCTACTGACGTTTCTTGGTGGAACTGTATTTCAATTATAATAATAAAAATGAGTATATAGTTATATTCTATTTTTATTTATAAATTACATACTGTCATACTGTATAATACAACCTCTGCTTGCACTTGTATATAATTTATTTGGTTTAGTCTCCCACCAGTCTGACAATGTCGGTTACGACGAAACCCGGTTACTGGTAAAAATTTATAAATAAAGGTGGAATCAAACTATATACGTATTTTTATTATTATAATAATGTCGTGAGTTAATCAAAACAAAACAAACGAGCTTAACGTTTTCGTAATTAAATAAAATACTTGGGAATTTAGCTGTTATTATTTATTTGCACATTTGCATTAAGTACAAAGAATAAGTGCTTTGGCAGACTTATTGCTAAAAGAAATGTCTGCCAGCTGAAATCTTCCAGCCTTCTTAACAAGCGACAAACTGACTAACTGCAACTCGCACAGTAGCTCAATCACAAATAACTATCGACGTGCTTAAAAACATGCCAAGACTTTGAGCGAGCAAAACAGTAAAGCTAGGGTTTCCTAGGACAGCGGTGCCCGTATCTTAACGGCCGTAGTGAACGGTGATGCGGTAGGCAGCCGTCGTAGCAGTGAATAGAGAGTAGTTTTATTTTTTAACGGTGTTATCAACACCATTTTTATAGGAAACCACTCTCTAGTCACCGTTATGACGGCTGTCAACCGCATCACTGTTCACTACGGCCGTTAAAATACGGACACCGTTTTCCTAGGAAACCCGAGCTTAAAGAAGTAAAAAAGTAAAAATTAAATTACAATAACTATGGCGACGGCTTTTCTTGACATTTTGCTTGCCAACCGCCGACTAAATGCAATAAATATCACGATAAATAATAAATAAATAAATAAAAATAGCAGTTTTGGAATATTTTCCAAATTTACACCGGTGAAATTCAAATATGTGATTGCGCAGCAGGATTATACGTCGCGGAACGTAAATATGTTGACGTTTAATATTAGGTGTTCACGGATGTTCCATTGTGATCGCGAATACGATGTGAGAAATTTTTATCACGCCGCTTATTAGCACGTCGATAGATATTTGTGCTTGAGCTACTGATCGTACAAAACTCGACTCGCGTTGACTTCGACGTTTGACCACGATAAACTAATCCACTTCCACTGTGATCGGTCAAGTTGGTTGAGGACTTTTATCGACGTGATAAACATCTGTTATTGGGCTGCAGATGCAGATGTAGGCATGATGATGGTGCCTCGGTATGTTTGTGGAAATCGTTTCTGAAATCTGTTTGGGAGCAATATCCTCATTTTCCGACAGCTTCTCAGATTATTTTGTGTATTTATCTATCCACGCCGGGTTCCAAGTGTTGATCTCCAATATCTCTATTAATAGATCCTATTCATAGTTACGCGGACCCACCGCCAGATGCTTCGGAAGGAATAAACATCCTAACATCATCTTCTGTCATGATTGGTCGTTTCGGCAATACTACCTCGTTGCTTTACATCACGGAGTGTTTATTTATTGAGGATCTAAAGCTGAATTCGTGTCAGTTTCTTGTTAATTTCAAAATTTATTTGGTTTTTAATCCCGTTATGCGTATATACGATTGTGTTTATAAAAAATAATGCATGAGAGTTAAATAAATGTTATATATTAATTTATTTTTACAGAGTACAATTTTTAAAAAAGATATATTTTGTGTTCATCATTTCACAAAGAAGGCAACGGGAAACCTCTCTGGTCATATTTTCCCGGGAATCACAACGGCGAGTACATCAATAAACAGTAGTCCTGGCTGCGAAATGTAAAATTAGCGCAGGACAGATACATATGCTTTCGCTCTAAAGATCGCCAACGTCGGGGAGACCCGACAAGGCACTAGAAGTAGAAGAAATTCATCATTTACGACGAACTCAATAATAATAAGGCTAATAAAGTGTCCACTAAAACCAGTCAATGACTGGTCCTAAGTCCTGTAAATGGCTAGACTTCCATATTATCATCATCATTCCCTTTTCACATCTAATGGTGCATAGGGTAAACCAATCGCAGCGTATCTTTATCGTTTTTGTTACATGAAGGCAAGATGATCAGTCTTACATTTCAGGTACCAGTCCAGGGCTTATGAGATATTTTGGTGTGAAAACACCCTTTTAAATAAATATTTCATATCAACCATGTCGGGAGTCGAACCCAAAACCTCTCCCGCTGAACATTACACAACGAGGTCGAGACTTCCTTCTACCCTTCTCAAAACTGTTTTCCCTCTTTGTTGCAACAAATTTAGAATTAAAAGGCTTGTGTTCTGTCGCCATTTTCGGTAGTTATTTTTTTGGGAGCGACACGTTTTAAAAAAAATTAATACGAAATTTTCTTAACTGATTGTTTTTTTTTGCTCTAATCCAAAGAGGATTTAACGTAACATAGCGCATTTGACTTAAAATGAACATGAAAGTTTTTAAATCAAGTTGAGGGAATGTAGATGTTTAAACATAGGCAGAATGGTGAATGTTACACAGTGTGTGAAATGGCCACTTAAACCGGCCAACGACAGGTCATAAACCCAGTAAATGCCTAGACTTTCATATTCCCTTCTCAAAAATGTTTTCTTTTTCTGTTGCAACAAATTTAGATATGTTTTATTTTATTTTATTTTATTTTATTTTATTTTATTTTATTTTATTTTATTTTATTTTATTTTATTTTATTTTATTTTATTTTATTTTATTTTATTTTATTTTATTTTATTTATTTTCTCATACATACTATACAGTTCTACATACATATTTTTAGTAAACAAACAGATATAGTGTATAAACTCAGAACTAATAACAGATTTCCACATAGTATACAAAGTTAGTAAAGAAAATATATTACATATCAAATAAATACATACAATTTATACATATAAAAATGTTATTTTCATGTACTCAATAATCAAAGATTTTTTTAATATTTATTTTAAGAACATTAAGTTACTGTAAATTGGGCGGGATAAGGACAAAAATGCTTGAAGAGAGGATAAGGAGGGGAGGGGAGATGTACATATTTATTATTATAATGTCTACTAAGTTACATAATACATTTTTAGTGTAAATTTCAAATCTGACAGAGTGATGTTTGTGTAATCTATATTTTTAAATTTTGTATTGTACATTGAAAAAGTCCTAGGAAAAAAAGCATTTTTAACATACGATGGTTTACTTATTGGTACATGAAACAGGTGGTACCGTCTACAAATCCTGGCTGGCACATGTATTGTTATTAAACCAAGCAGCTCTGTACAGTCAACCATTCCTGTCATAATTTTGTTAAGCAGTAGTTGGTCAGTACACTCTGCGGTATTGTAGAGAAATGATTCCATGGAAGGTGGAGGCAATGAGAGTAGATACATAAGAAATACCGGTTTTGTATTTAAGGTACTTTATACATTTGTTTTGAATATTTTCTATTCTACTTATATATATGGCATACTGGGGATTCCATATCTGAGAGGCGTATTCCAAATGGCTTCTGAAAAAAAATAAAAATAAAAATATTATTATTATTATGAAAAAAAATAATGTTTTTTTCATAGCTTAAGAGCGTATTCCATCCTTCGTGTACAAGCAATTGGACATAGTAAAATTTTGGTTGATTCAACATTTCCGCTTATTCTAAACACCTCCTTTCCTTGCAATCTCGAGGCATTCATTAAACTTGATTTTCCTTCAAACTCGGGAAGGAACCTTAAGTAGGCTGATATTTTAATCGCAGGAGGTTTCCGAAAATTCATTACCGTAGGCCTCGAAATAATTCCGGGAGAAAAGAAAATGAACATTATACATTGACGGGGTCTACGTTCATGGCGCATGGAATGAATGAGGTAGTATGGTCACGCTGTCCGGTTGAGTTTTGATAAAAAATTAGAGTCAATATTTAAGAATATGTATGCGCAAAAAAACTTTTGTAACGTGATGATTATTGTATCTCAAAATATGTTTATTTTATTTTGTTTTTCCATCCATAGACATCAGTTATATATCGTGGGCATACAACAGAAATTGACCAAGTGACAAAATCAATAATGTTCAGGAGAGCCATTTTAGTGTTTTTCTAGAGTTCAATTGCTTCTCAAAGATCAGATTTTTGAAGATGCTTGGTAATTTTACATTATATGTACGGTACTTTCAACTTCACTGTAAAGTATAAACGTATTTAAAAAACATTATCACTTTTATATAAATAAAAAAATTGGAAAACTTAGTCAATTTTACCTGTAAAGTTTGTCATGAAATTTGCAGATAATCCTTTTTGTTTCGTTCATTGGGGGAGGTAGTATTTTATTTTATCACTATAAATTACGTTTTTGGGATTTTTTTATTTCAATAATCCATTTTTTAATATTTATCAAGGTTAAGCAAATAAAGAAATACAAAATAAATGAAAAAGAACAAATAATTAAGAAGTGTTACGTATAAATCTAAAGAATAAATTTTATTAATGAATTTTTTATAAAAAAAACCGTATCTGTCAAATACAAAACGTATACTAACTATTAACTACTATCTCTACACTGGTGACATCACCTCACACATCAAGTAAAAATGACTAACTGTTACTTGGTCAATTTTTTGGATCTTAAATTTACTAAAAAAAGTGACTTTGTGACCAACACGGTCAGTTTTACCTGTCAAAAATCTGCGAGCTTCTATCAAATGTTCACATATTTTACAAATTTTTTCAGAGGTAGAGTGGGATTCGAACCACAGATCTTTGGTCCGTGAGTCCGAGACATTAGCCACAGGACCACAACCCGATCTTTAGAAATATTCCTCATATAATTATTGAAAGTATCGCAGAAGACATGAATAACAACAGTTCTTTCTTCATAATTACATAATTCTCTTTTGTAATGACTACGCATGCAAAAAATCGAAAAAATGGAATCTTCATAGGCAATCGCTTTATTTATTTAAAGTTGAAATCAAAAGTTATAGTATGTAATTTTAATCTGATTGCCAAAAACCTGAAAAATCCATTAGCTCATGCTCGCAGCGCGGGCAAAAGAACCGCCCCTAACGAAATCTGGAGAGCTACTAACTGGCACAGATTATTCTAACTCGCGTCTAGCAAAAATACAGGCACTTTTGATGTTCGCACGTGTGATGCGTGATATTGTCTCTCGTGAGACAATTTATAATATTTTACTTCATACTACGCGATATGCGACACATTGGTAAACTTTCTAATGTATTGGTGATTTATTTCCGATTTGTGATAAAATGTTTTTTTCTTATCTTAATAAGTATTAATTATTTACTCAAAAAAAAAATTAACCTCTACATAAGTATTTAACGGAGGAATACCAAAAACCTTAACCCTGAATTAATTATGTTTATGGAGATATTAAAATTATTGGATTCTATTTGTACTTGCTACACATCACCGGGAAGGGAGAGTTAAAACAGCTTGAACAGCACTAACGGCAAGGGCTCTTCGGATTTGAGACGCGGGTGCTACCCCGCTGGCTTCTCATACCGCGCACGCCTTGAACGTGGACCCCGTCTATACATCTTTATTTCGTAGATCGGTGTTTACTTCCGCCGTAAATGTTTTTCATCACGTAAGAGGAATGAAATATCTCCCAAAAATCTCATTAACCTTTCCTAAAATTGTTGAGCATTTATGAAATCGCGAGGTAGACACAAAAAAATTTACTCCTATACATCTTTTAATATCGTAACCGAACCAAGGTATTTTTTTACAGTAGCTAACGGATATTAATATTTAATTTATAAGAAATGTTCTTTTTAATGAATGTGGGCTTTTTTTGAAGATTTAAGATTACTTCTGGTATTCAGTTCGTACTCTGAAAATTTCTCAGGAGGAATATTCAAATAAAGGTTGGTGAATATTTGTATTCAACCATTTACCTATTTTTTTATGTTTACCGGCTTCGAGACGTACACGTCTCTTCTTCAGGAAACTAATTGCACTAACATGAAAATTCCGCTATACACCTTTACCATATCAGTTAAAAAATGTAAAACCAACGTGCTGATAATACATATGATCATCATCATTCCCTTTTCACAGAAGCTAACACTAACGTGCACTGATAATAACAAAATGTTTTATCTAAATGATAGTAGTTGAAAAACGGGGGTGATTAATTTTATTTTTGTGTTTTTAAATGTGTATGCTTCTTCCACCTTTCACTATGATGTATTACCAACTCAACTAACTAAATACATGGGTTTAAGTATCATGGCGTTTGGGATATGTTTCTATTTTTATTTAATATACTTACTGTCGTAATTGATAAATAAAATAACGTTCATTTTATTTACGAAACTTGTAATGGTCATTTTTAGAGATAAACATAATAATCGAATGATTAGTAATTGAATTAATATGATAATCAAAAGAATTCATTGAATGAATCATTCGTTTCCGGTATTGCGTAGAAAATAGAAAGGGCGATGCAGTAATTGTGACCTTACGTCACTCAAAACCATGAGATCAGAGGAAAGATAGTGTTTTTTTATTTATAAATTCCATTTTTTTTATCAATTTATTTATTCATTCATCAATTCATTAATTCGTTTATTCAGTTAATAATTCATTCGAATCAATTTAATTTTCTCTCGAATTAATTTAGTAATCGAATGCATTCGATTATTTTCATTCGAATGAATCATTTATGTTTATATTATGTCTATTGGCTGGTTTGAGTGATTACTTTTTTGATAACATTTGATTTTTTAACTAAAAAGATTTGGTGTATCCAAAACTTTGTTTACACATTCTGAATAAAACTCTATCAAACTCTGTCAGCCTCTTAGCTCTCAATCAATGGCTCGGAAATCGCTCTACGCAGATTGGTAAGATTCCATCACTTATATTTATATTATTATAAGTTATATAATTTCCATGTATTCTTGAGTACTTATTTTTTAAACTCAGTTTTAAAATGTGGTTTATGTTTCGAAATCTACAATTTCTCCTGAATGAAAATAAATTATGTGAATCGCCACAAAACTTTCCACTTTGTTTTTGTATCGCGAATTTGTTCATTATCACATAATTACATCACTGCTAAAATTTCCAAACACCCATTGTCCGCGAGACATAAAAATTCGATATTTTTAACAATGAATAATGAACACCTCCGAGCGCCTTCGGAAAGTTTAATTTCTTTGAAAATTCGCTTTGTAAATATCACTCTCGAATACCTGCGAAAGAACGTGGAAGGGAGGAAACTTTTCGGCCCCCCTCTTTTCATTATGTTGGAAAATTTTTTGGGCGCATAAAAAAATTGTCTTCATCCTGCCAATACGCGTCACGTAGGGAGGGTTTATGTACAGCGTATTTCGGAGGGGAGGCCGGAGAATTCGCGATCCGAGTGTTTGCCTTTTTAGCCCTCCGAGAGATGTGACCGAACGTATTGCGAACCCCTATTAAAGGTCCTTGTAATCATTATTGCCTAGCATGAATTTTCTTAAGGTTAAATGAAAAACATTAAAACCCTGTAAACTGCCCGTTCGCTTGTAATTATTATTTCCCGGTCAAAGGTCAATTTATTGGTGTCCTTTATTTGTTTACTACTTTTTTTATTATTTTTTTTTTAATAAAAAAAAAAATTTGCGTTCTTATGATTTACTCAAATATTTAATTTTTTAAGGGCCATTTTCAACGAGTTGTAAATAACTCACTATAAGAAAATGGGAATCGAGTTGCGGTAGAGTGGGATTCGAACCACGGACCTTTGGTCCGTAAGTCGGAGACACTAGCCACAGGAGCACAACTCGATTCAAACTTCTACTGCTATCACGCAATTTTCCCCGTAGGGGTAGGCAGAGAGGATGACCCGCAACACACGTCTATCCTGACATACATTTCTAGCTTCTTCCGCATTCATACATCTTGTCATACATGCCCTTCGGTTGTGTCTGCATTTGACGTGAATAGACTTGTGATTTTGGTGTATCCGATAATGCCACGTTTTCCTCGGTCGTCCTCGTCCTACTTTACCGTTCAGTCTCGCCATGTATGTTAGTTTTACCATGCTTTTGTCATTCACTCGTTCTACGTAACCCAACCATCTCAAAAGCCCTTTCTTAATCTTATCAATTATACCTGTCTCATATTTACACTCTCGCCTGATTTCATCATTCGTAACCCTGTCATACATTGATTTCCCACACATTCGTCTAAGAGCTCGCATTTCAACCGCGTTCACTCGGCTTTCATATTTCCTCTGCCAGTTCCATGTTTTACTTCCATACATAAGTGTTGGGACCAAAACTCCTAAACTAAACTTTATTAATTCAGTACAATTGCTAATTACATGAATTCATTCATTACTAATTTTGTAATTATTTTCATTCGAATGGAAGATAAAACCTGAATTTCACGCGAGAACAAAACAAACATATCAAATTCACTTAGTCCTTATGACTTCGTCTCTTCATTATTAGCTGCTGCTTGAACAAGGGTAAGTGGATCCACTCTGCAGTAGCTTAAAGAATCGTATTGTTGGAGCCTTTCAGGCTTTGCCATAGGCTCCGGGCTTTTTAGTGTAGTTTACCCGTCCACCTGTAAACATTTCGGAGGCACTGCAGTTTTCGTACCCAGGCAGTCATTGCAATAATGGCATTTTTACATTTTCATAAATAACCCTTAACTCATTCCTCGCCAATAAAACAAATTTTACAAAATTCACATCAATAATGTTGAAAGAGTCCCACAATTTTTGTTAAGTTTTTTGCTTAATAGTTCTTAATTTTAATTCTTACTGATTTTTGTGAGAGTTACAATACTCTGGTGGGTACTAATAGCATAGTATATAAAGATAGCACAAGGGCTATAATCTCTCTCTATTTCGTTTTTTCTCGAAGTCTTCGGTCGTGTGCTCTGTGCTTTTAAATAAATACCGATACAGTCCACTATTATCAAGATCTTTTATTTAGTAGAGATCGCCGCCATATTTATTGAATTGGCTACAAACATCAGCATACATTTTTCCATTTTTTTTCAGATTCATCAATCAGACTGCATATTCCTATAGAACAAATTAACTACGTCCTTGCTTTTAAAAAAAAATATTCCTACTCTGGAGGATCGCAGGACAATAACTGACCTAATATTTTTAGATAAAATCATTAATTTAAATTTTATTGTTGCGAACTCCTGGATTTAATAAATATTAAATACCAACACGTACTAGACAAAATACTATTTATTATTGTCAACCTTTTCAAACAAACTATATTTGTCACTCACCTATACCGCGTATACACACACTAGGAAATGAATGTACCTTTCCTATCGACATTTTTAACTCAAGTCTCGGAATTCAAATCATATATTTATAAATATTTTATGATGCTCTATATTAACGATTAACGAATTATTTTTAAAAACTACTTCTTATACTAACGATCTGGTGTTAACTCATTTTATATTAATATATACCGACTTTTTAAAAATCTTTTGTATAGTGACATACATACATGTGTGTTTATATTTTTCTTGTTATTTTTCTTTTTCTTTTTATACTAATATCGTTTTTTTTTGTATATCTAACTAACTCATTATATTGTTTATTTTATATTGTAAAAGACACAAGTGCCTTATAATAAATTAATAAAAAAATAAAACGAACTAAAAAAAAAATTTTATCAAGCTAGTTAATTATATGAGCCCTGCATTTGGTTACTAAAATAAACAAGACAATTTTCACATTTACAAATAACATCCCACTGTTTGCAACGTTTTCTTTCTTCTTATCATTTAATTCCTTCCTCACTCGTCTAAACACTCTTCTCCTCTCTTCACCAGAACATAATCGCAATAAGGGATGCTTGTTGCACCATAAAGGCGCTATGCATCCATCAGTTCGCCCATTTCGTGTTCTTCAATCTTTCCCTTCACGCATTTCACATTTTTCACCCCAGAATTACCCCGTTAAGTCTTCACCCCTCTTGTTTTATCGCCTTTCCTGTTTTTCCTTCGTTTCCTCTTTCACTCTCCTCTTTTTTCATTCCTTTTTACTCGAGAATTTTTCATGCTCTGCATTTCTTAACAAGTTTTATTTATTGTTTATGTCACATGCATCTGCGGTGTTATTTAATATTTCTTATTTTATCTCCTTAAAATGCTTTTTAGGGGTGGTTTTAAGGATATCAGTAAACATTGCGAAAGCCCTACTTAATAACCTTATATTTCTAGCGATCCCGTTAGATCAATGGACGCTATGCAAAATATGTTTTAGATGAAAATTATTTTCGTTACTTTGAACCTAATGGTCCGTAGAGCCTTTCATTGGTTCACTTTATCATAAAATGGTTACTTAAATATTATTCTATGTATATTTATTCATTTATCTATCTGTTTAATTTTTTATTTGCCTTTTTTTTTTTTTTAAATTTCTTCACACAACGAACTTCTTGTCATGCGGTATTTTATAAAAAAATAAAATATTTGCACCTACAATATACGTATTTGATTTATTTTATAAAAGATGAATAATGCGTATTTATTACATATGTAACAAAAAAATATCAAAATAAGCTGTGATTGGTGTACCAATGCAGTGCCGTATACACCATTTGGTGCGGAAAGGGAATAATGATTATTATGAACATTAATCACAAAAATATGTTTTATTTTTATTCCTCGTAAAAATGCAATTTTTTTAAGAATTCTTGAATCATAATTTCTTGCCCACGGCTATAACTTTAAGTACTTATATTTTTCTCACATTTCTTTTGTTCGTTCATTCATCTTTTAAAACGTTTATGTAAAACTGAAAGAAAAATTCATCTTCTGAAGAAAAATTTTCTACTGTTTTTTTTATTTCAGTAAAATGCTTCAATCTAATTTCAGAACTTTTTTTTTTCTTCGATTTTACAAAAAGTTGACTATGATTTGTAAAAATTACATCATAAAACATGTTTCTCTGAATTTTTGTGGTATGGCCCTGAAAAACCGTGTTAAAAATTAAAATAACTTTAAAAAAAGTATAGAAATATTTTTTTTATTAATATTTTAATTTCATTTTATATATTTGACGCACCAATTTGTCTAGTTTTAATGATCGTATCCTTCTCACTCCACACCTTCCATCTTTACACGTACAAAATTACAAAAAGACTTTACTTATTAGCTTCATATGTTTCGATGTAATATTTAGTAAACATTGTTAAAAATGGATAAGGATAAGATCCGTTTATTCATTTTACCTGGATAAAGTCAAAATAGCTTTGTCTTCAAAGGTGTAAAAAAATATAATAATCTTCCCAATAAAAACTAAAAACAATTAAAAATAATAAATCAATATATAAATTTATAGTTAATCTTGAGAAACATTAAATTTTAATTAGTATCAATGTAATATTGTTTTAGGTTTATTATTTTTAAATCCTATGTTTTTAGTTTTCTTTCTCATGTACTCTTAAAATTATATAAACTCCTATATATAAACAACTAATACAGTGTAAGTCACTCTCCAAGCACAAGAGTTAGTCTCTTTTTTTAGAGTTACAGTGATTTGTGACATTTACCAGATGTGTAAAAGTAGATATATTTAGAATTTCACAAAAACATGTACTTTTTATAAAATTTATTAAAAAAAAAAAAAAAAAGAAGGATGTGTAGCTTGGAAACCGTTCGATTGAAAAATAATTACAAAATGTGTTATATTTATTTTATATTAAAAATAAGTATTTGAGCGGAATAAATAAATACATTTCAGTGTGTGAAACAGAACCAAAACCCTGTATTTTATTAATATTTACTTATGCTTCAATCAAAATATTCGTCGCTACATACGTTTTGTATCAAATACGTGGATTGTTTACTGAGATGAACGAATCAATAAACTTCTCTAAGATACGTTGAACATGTTTATATTAACGGAACAAACTTGACTCCCACTCGTTTAATTTATAGTTTTGATATATTTAAATATTTAAAACCGAGCGAAGCTGTAAATTTAAGTTTTACTTATGTTCAATCAAATAGTAAATTGGTAAAGCTTTTAAAAATTGACATCCATTTTGGTGCAATTTGACATAAGAATAATCTACCCACTTATTTTATTTTATTTATTTTAATATTTTTTTATAAAGATAAACGGCAAATCTGCCTTTTACAAAATACTTATTTATAAAACTAACATATTTGGCGTAATGTATATATATATATATATATATAACATAAATTTCCTTTTATCCAAGATTTATAAGAAAAAAATAAACCTAAAAATTATACAACATATTCAGTAGAAAGTTTAAACAATTCAAATGTAAAAAACAAATTAAGTAATAAAATATTTTGAAGTTATATTAAAAGACAATCATAAGTAGTTTCATACAGCTGGGCAAAGTGAACAAAAAATTGTTTATAATATGAAATGCATAAATAAATAAATATAATTACCATTCACCATCTTTAAAAAAATTCAAAAGGATTGTTCTACAGGAACAATACCCTACACTAAATATATCAGATACGTGGGAATAACTATTGCTGAGTTCATGAAGTCTGTTTAATACGGCATTACAAGTATTCACTGTCCGTGAATTGTTGCTACAAAACGGTAGCACCTGTCTAGTCATTCTTTTAAGCACCCTGAAGTTGATGAGAGATAATAGTTCAGGGCAATCCCATATTGAATTTACAATTTTGAATAAATTTAAAAGGTCTATAATTTCTTTTCTGTCGTTAAGTTTTAACGTTTTATCGTTTTTTTTATGTCCGCCTTTTATTCACAAATATTTGAGTTATTCCTGTCTCCTCCTTCTTTCCTTCTCTACTTCGTCATCTCTTCATAATATCATGTAGATATTTAGTCAATTTCTGTTTCTAAAAAAAACTTTTTGTTATTCTTTGCAACAAAAATATTCTAGTATACCCACATAAACATAATCTATTTATTTTCTGAAATCGAACGATTTGGGCAGATAGGAAAAAAATTGCCGTAAAGCAATATGCCCGCCCTTATATCGAGGCTTTACTGGCAGAATGCATTAAGTCATTAAAACAAGATCCGAGATAATCCTATTTAAAGCTTTTTTATTCTTTCCACGCATTATTTCTCCCACAATTTTCTTTTCTATTTTTTTTAAGCTTTGAAAGAGCAATCTTTATTCTAGGCATAGCATAAAATTTGAAATCAACATATTGCACCTATATTTAAATATATTTGAAATATATAAAGACTGCTGACTTAATTCATTCTCTCAGTAATAGCCTCGATATGTTTATAAAGCGTGGGATTTTTTTTCGTATCATTTTGTTTTATTATTATTCACGCGTACTGTAAACCTGTGTAATTGGTTAGATTAAAAACAATGTTTAAAAAAATACGATAGTAAAAAACTAATTAGCATGTACAAAAATAAAATATAATAATGTACATGCATTAAAATACAAAGTTTGAATGAAAGATCTGTCGATCCATAGACATGCCTTCTTTAATTATCATCTAGATACAAGTGACAAAATTAATCACTTATATGTTAATCAATTAAAAAAATATATTTATCCTAACCAATTATACAATTTTTTATTTTACGCTCGATATTGACATCTGCATAATTTTTATAAATTATATAATATATTATTGAAGTATAAAAATCCACTGATAATTGTGATCATTATTACTAGAATCTTTAAATGAATTTGGAACTAAACAAAACGTATTTTGGTATAATGTGTGTAATTTTACCACATATGTATGAAACAACTCAACGTTATTAAATGTTTTAAATTTTAATAATAAACAAATATATGCGTTTATATCTTCAACAGTTAATGTCGTAAATACCGTTCTTAAACCTTTTTCTGTCATTGTTTCGTCAACATTATTATTTTATAGACCCCATTTCATCGCTTAACTCGAACAAAGCAGCTTTATATTATTGATCCCTCTAAGTTAGGAGTGTTCTTCAAAGGTATTCTGGACCCTTAGGCGGGGGGTCCTCCAATCATCCTAATGTTTCTTAAGACTGTGCATGATACTTAGTATTAAAATCCTTTGGCGAAAGATATTCAATTTAACCTTAGGAATAATATTTTCGTGCCGACATCTGTTTCGATTCAGATCTTTGAATTACATTTCATATTCCTCTTCATTGAATCCCGATTAAGTTCTATATTTTATTGATCTCAGGCTTTGAGCGTCGACACAATTTTATTCGGCAATTAACATCAAAACGTAAATTACGAAATTTCCCCGACGTCATAACAGAAACAGAAGATGGATAATAAGAAATTCGCTTGAATTTAATAAACGGCCATTTTGATTATATTTTTACTGGACAGGTACTTCCGGCAAAGTTTCCTTCTTCCTTTCCGATATCCGTTTTCTAAAGTATTCTACAGTCGTGTAAGATCAAAGGAAAATGATAAATGTATTTTCCGTGGAAGATCCATGGGTGTTTTTTTATCCAAGTTATTCTAAAGAATTTTCCCTCAAATATTATGTAATAATTTTTCATTATGAACAGACAAAACTGCAAGTATTTCAATAATTGCTGTAAAGGTTCTGTTTGTAATAAATGTTTTCTAATTGTTCTCAAATCCCAAAAGTTATTTCTCACGTTTTCATTTAAGAATAAACCAATTATTATAAAAATGTGTTCTATTGTATTTAATTAATTAAATTATAGTGAAATTGTTAACAGCATACATTCGATAACTCCAACACGACTTATTGGCAAAAAAACTCGACTAAGAATTCAATTTTTTGGAACCTTACTTATTTTTATTTTTGACAATCGTTTTTTTTTAATATTTTCTATTTAGTTAAAAATTTACAATAATTAGTAATGTTTATTTGCGACAAGAAGTCTACTTTATATCTTTTTGTTTCAACATATTGCTTATAATGTTTTTATTTCCATGTAGCCAGATTTCTCTGTAATTGATTCTGCCTGCTTGAATAGGTGAAACCTGTTTAATGGCAGACATTTTTTATGCAAGAATGAATTATTTAACAGGGTAAAATGGGTAAATTTTTAATTTTCTTATTTCTAAGTTTTATATTATTTTTAACATGTATTTAACGCACGTTTCAAAATTATATGAGTGTTTCCCTCGACACGTGACACCTCTTTAGAGAACGTCATCTTCAATGTATAAAAAATAATACAAAAAAAAAGAATATCAAGTAAATTAATTAACTTATGTATAATTTAAGTGACGCTTTATTCTCAGTTATCAGTATCTGTAAAAGTAAACGGCTTGGATTTTTAGCTAAGGAAATTCGCTTCCCATATTCGCGCGACAAGTCACTTCAAGAATAACTCAATCTTTTCCCTACTCTATTTCACTACACTCCGGGAAATAATTATCGATCCCTGTCGAGTGTCGTTCGGGGCTCGGCACCCGTCGGTAAATATAAAAATACGGACGAAAACCTCATCAGGCTAACGGTTCAGAAAGGGGGTGGCTTTTGACCAAATATTTTACTACCCCGGCCTGCTTTTAATAACTGCCAAAGACTTCCAAAAATTTCTGATTCCATTTGCGCCTTTTGTGAATGCCGACCCTTGCTTCGCCGCCCTAAAATCACAAAAATAAATTTTGTTTATTATTTGAATAGAAAAGTACCAATACGTTGTAGGTATATAAAAATATTTTTTCATCAATTTAGAAAAAGTTATGGGCACGCACTTTCACCGTATGTTTACGACAAGCAACACCTCGCAAGACACACTGAAACTGCATGACATCGGCACGATTGAAGCTCGCCAGAATCTGCGTGTCCTCGGTCTGATTCGGTTCAGTTGGCTTTTGCTCTCTGTCTCTCTCTCTTTAAAACTTACAAATACCTTCATCGTGTAAATTCGTGTCACGGTTAATTCATTCAGTGTTGTACTAAATTTAATAATATATTTGTATATCTTGTATTCATCATATTATATATTAAATTTCAGAACAATGTAAGTAGATCTTTCATTTAATTTCACGCTACCTTGCAACGAAACTGCGGTAAGACAAACCAACCATTTCATTCTAACAAAAGATTTCACTAAAAAGCATTTTCTTTATAATTTTTCCAATTATTTAAATATCGGGACTATTTTCAACAAATTGTAAATAACTTACGATTAGAAGCTGGGTTGATCAAGTTGGGGTAGAGTGGGGTTCGAACCTCGGACTTCTGATCCGAAGTTTGCAAGACGTTTTAAATATGTATTTTAGATCAACCATGTCGGGAATTTGACCCGCCTCGTAGCGTAATAGTTGGCGCGTTAGGCCTACCTTGCTTAAGGTTCAATTCCTAGCACAGTGGAATATGAAAAAGTGGTTCTTCATTACAATATTTTATTTACTAGCACCTGAAACGTAATGCAGCTTACCTTATCTTACATATCGTCGTGGTCGTAGAACAATGACGGATGTGCAAACAATGCGACTTTGGCTTTATTTTATATTTTATCTTGAAAAGGTTTTATAAATTCTTAATATCTCAGGTTTGAAAAAATAAAATATCTATTTATTACTAACCCAAACATTGAACGATTTTGTATTTTTTAATCGAGTTGTGAGATAAAAAATCATTTTAAATTTCAACAGTTTTTATGTAAACTTAAAGAAAATCAAATACGTCGTTTTATTACGATCATGACAGTACCCTTAAAAGTCAACCCTTATAAAAATATCATATTTCACTTTTCAGAAATGTTTCAGGATATTAGTACCAAATAAATATGTTGTTTTGTTCGCGGAACAACAAGTGCAGTACTTGGCGAAGTTTGGGGAAAGTAATCCTTATCTTAATGTATCCTTAGACAGGACTAAGGAAGGATGAGAGTATGTTTAATGCAGTGGAAATTCTGTCATTAAGGAGATTATTCCACAAGTCTTTGATCGCTTAAGGAACGAGATTATATGCTAGTGTAGGGTCTATAGAATCGTTTAGAGAGTGTGATAGGGGACTTTATATGAAACTAACATGGATGTATAGGATGGCCAGGCAGTCGACATAAAAAGGGGTGATAGCACCTGTAAAATAAATGTTTATTATACCAGCGCCGCGATTATTAACGCTATCTCCATCGGTAAATTTCAAGACACAATAAACTAACATCGATTTATATGTACGAAAATGTGTTTATTTGTTTGAAAATTCTAAGTATCTTCGTCGGTATCTGTAGTTCACCATGTTTAGATAAAAATGTGAACATATAATTTTTTCCATCAGAAACTTGATTTTACTTTGTAGATATATATATATTTTTTTAATTAAAAAATAAATATTTCGTCAATTAAGCGGCAACATGACCTATCTAATTGTTTGCACTTTACAGGTAACACAAAAAATTTAATAAGATATACGTCATGTTGTCTAGAAAATTTTGATGTATCTTGTTAATATGAGTCGATTTGTGGCGCCTCTAGTGGGAGTTTGTCAAAACTGAGTATGCAGGTCGATTCAGAAGGCTACAAAGCTTTTTACATATTTATCTCAATCAGGTAAAAACATGAGATTGATCATGTTGCCGAAAACTCCGTTGTAAAAAAATATCAAAATCGGTTCAGATTTCTCGATGCGATAGCTAATTATACCAATGTCATACAAAGAAATATATATCATTCAAAAATGACGCGTGCGTCTTGTGTGAGCGCTCGATGTGTACTGCAACCGCGCGATTATGTGGCCAACCACTCGCGCTCATATTGCCGGTCCTTTGACTCGCGCTCAAAACCCGACAAAATAGGGAGCGGTGGGCACGACGAGGAGCATGACGTGCGGCATGACGAGCAATGTTGCCACACCACGTCTCTGCCCCTTTTCCTCGTTACTTCCTATGCCACTCGTCGAGTGTGTGGCCGGCCCATAACAAAATATCAATATGACGGCCTCTCGGCGCAACGGTCAGCGCGTTTGCCTACCATGCAAGATGTCTCGGGTTCGATTTCCGACATGGTTAATATGAAATATTTATTTGAAAGAGTGTTTTTACACTAAAATACGTCCTAGTCCCTGGACTGGCACCTGAAAGGGAAAGGCAATGATGATAATGTGATGATGAACAAAAGGCCTGATGCAGTTGTCTTTTTTGAACAGTATCGGGAAGGTATCTGCAAGACAGTGACTGGGAAGAAATGTTCAAATACTTATTTATCTAAATTCTCTGTCCTCACAATTTATGTAAACCGAAACACAAAAATAATAATGTGGGTATACGTACATATCTAATTTGAACTAAATATAATAACCGATATCAAACTATTGACTGTGTTCATTTAGTCTCTCAAATCTAAGAGTGTCAAAGCATTGCCGGGTTCAGCTCGCACATTTATCGCACCTTTAGGACGAAAACGAGTCAACTAAAAAAATCTAATTAATTTTAAAAAACGAATAAACAAATGCACTATGATAAATAAGATACCGTCATATTTTTTTGTAGGTCAGATCAGGTCACCAAACACATGTTTGTATTTGTTAACGAAATGACATAAACTTAAATAAATCACTATGATTATCGGTTAGTCGGAACGAAACAATCACTAAGCTAAATCGGTCGTTTTAATATTTTTATAAATAAAGTAAAGTTGCCATTTGTATCGGAATAAAATCGACTCAACCGGCTTTCGGTCACTATATGTTTATCTGCGTTGCGTCCTTCACACAGCAATATAAACACAACACTACTTGCGTCGCTTCTGTATTGAGACGGAACCTAAATTCTCTGAGTAACAAAGAGACCGATGCAACGCTTTTGGTCCTATTTCCACCGTTGTATTTTTTTTAATACAGAAAGATGGATGATGTTCATTGAAGTCGTTTTATGATCTTAATTCATTTTAATTTTTCGTTCTAAAGGTGCGATGTATTCAAGAACATAAGCCGTGCCAATCCATCTTCATCCCACACTGTGTTTGTGGCGAAAAGATCCGCGATAAGCGGGGTTATCTGTTGAATAAATACGTAATCATTATTGGTTTTAGTGTCTTCGTTGGTAAATCTTGTCGTTCTTAATTAGATTTAAAATTATTCCAGGTTATCCTGTGTAATTTCAGATTACCCAGCAAATATATTATTAACGTTCCTGTTGTGCGGGGTTTGGGGCATGGTGCTAAGAAAAGAGATATTTCGCATGTCTTTGAACCAATAATCGCGCAGCTAATTTCTCCCTGTTAATGAGAGATTACTAAAACAAAGGACGTCATTGTGTACGGGTTATCTTTATTATTGCTTTTTAATTCACTAAATTTATATAAAATAACTAGCGGACCCGACAGACGTTGTCCTGCCCGAACGTTGGCTTGCCTGCTATCATCTTGGAAAAATACTTTTCATCTAGGTACTTATTTGTGATTAAATTCCAAAACTAAAAGTTGGCGATATTCAAAAAATATTTAATTTAAATAGGTACTTGTTTATGGTTGAATTCCAAAACATAAAATAAATATTTTTTCAAATATGGCATTCTTTTTGCAAACTTCAAACTCCGGTCGTCTCACCAATAAAGTGGTGTACTTATGTAGAAATAAGATTTTTAAAAATTAATTGAATTTAATATTATTTTAGTGTTACCGAAAATCTAATAAAAAGAACTAATTGGGAAAAAATTAAAAGAATTTAAGGAAATAATCTGATTGAGATCCACAAAAAACAAATGCTGTAAAGTTTTTTATACACAAAAAAACAACATCTTTACATTTTTTAGCAAATGCATTCTCTTTGAATGCAACCCTGGTATATCGATGAATAAACATTTATGCTCCTAACTTTTTTTTTACATATTCGATTGAAGATTTTAATATCTACAAACACGCACAGCGCAAAGATCTATATTTCTCTGAAAACCGTAAATCGGTTAAGCCGTTTAGGAGGAGTACGGTGACATTTACACGTACAGAGGAATTATATATATAAAGATTAATTTCATGCTTGACACCCCTGCAATTTTATCACAAATTAATTTTAATGTACCGAAAAGGACATCTCGGCAAACCGCCCAATACTGTGGCAACAATACTTCGACTTCATATGGTAAAAATGCAGTCATAAATAGACTTCACGCTCTAGGCAATAAGTATCAAGACGTTATTGACTCATTGCATGTGAAGTTTAGTAAATACACGGCGGCGCTTCTTTTGTATTTTATGGGTAGGAGAAGCTACTACCTAATAGTTCTAGATAACATTTTATCATTTGGTATTATTCAAAATTGTTTAAATTTCTTTACTATTTACCCAAGTAGTAGTTTTAAATAATAATATATGTTAACATATTACAACAGAGATGAAGAACATTTAAGAGAAGGTAATAAAGAAGTCTAGGCATCTACAGGGCTTATGACCTGTCATTGGCTGGTTCAAGTGGCCACTTTACACACTGTGTACATTCAACATTCTGCCCATATTCGAACATCTGTATTCCTTCAATTCTTTCATCTGTTATTATTGATATTTGTTACCTTTTCTGTACTCGGTACTCCTTAAATACTTTCATAGTTTGATATTTCAAGAAAATTACTTGTTTGTCAACTTGCTAAATAAACCAGAACTTGTATTTTTATTTAACACTTTACATACATATACAATATATATGTACATATAAGGGCGAGCATATTGCCTTAAGGCAATTTCTTCCTACCTACCCAAACCGTTCAGTTTGAGAAAATTACAAATACATGGACATATTGAATCTTACAATGTTTTACAAAAATTAAAAACAAAGATTAACAAATTAAAAAATACAAAAACATAACACTGTACTATGAAAAGAGGAGAGGGGATGGGAAGTAAAGAAGAAAGATAAAGGAACCTTTAAAATATTTAGATAGTGACATTTCAATCTTGACTTAAATGTAAATAAAAAAGGGGCGTCTCTAACTTATCAATGTGTTAACTAAATTTATGCTTAAAAAAAATATATTTACGAATCTTCTCAATGAATTGTCGCTTTGCAACTTTATTATCATCATCGTTTTCTGTCCGCTCCCTATTCGGAGCATATGGTGTCTACAAAATTAAATTAAAAAATTTTCAACTCAAAACTAACTAAATACAATTTTTCGCGTTATACCTATGTTATTTATTACATATTTTGTATTAAATATTTATTTTCTGACATTTTGCTTGTATAAAGCTCATAAAACAATCTCTCGCCAAACATTAAATCTTGCCTCTTTTTTCAAGGGGTTTTTAAAATATTATTTTGATTCACGTACGTTTTGCTAAAATATTTTCAATTTTTGTAAATATTATGCTTGGTAAAAATAACATGTCAAATAAATATTTATTTCTAAATATCAATTTTATAATATAAAGTTATCACAGTCTCTCATATTGACGCTTAAAGATGCCCGTTCTAGTGCCTGATTTACAGTTTTGTGGATATTTTATTTTACGAAATATATTATGTACACACCGCTAGATTAACCGCAGACAGTCGACTGTAGAACACTTTTCAGTCAAATCCCAAATCTCAAAGCTCCTAACATTTTTCGAAATGTCACGAAAGTTGTACATATCATTTCATCCCTATCCCCTGTCGCACCATGGGGCAAACAGCTTATTTTCAACCTAAAATTCGATTTTATTTTTTTATTTATTTACACTCTTTATCAAAATACAATTCCATGTTCTCTTTATTATCCATTAAATATTATCCATATTTAACCATTCAAAATTACACTCATTTAAATTTAAAATTGAACTTATTAAGACTTTTTGGGCTGTGCCCGTGGCAAGCCATTATAAATAACAAAAAAATACATAGTAAAATGAATTTGATTCAAATATAATCACATGTGATGCAATATTTTAATAAAAATCCAGAAAAAAAGCGATAAGTAATAAATCAGACATAAATATAAAAATGTAAATTATAAATTATACAGGTTCAGATTCATACATAATCAAATATATAATAGTAAAATATAGTAGTATTGAATTAAAAAATAGGATCATTTCAATCAATAGAAAAGAATAAATAAATAAATAAAAAAAAAACATAATTTAAATGATAATTGAGATAAGGTTTCTATAAACTCACTCCATAAAAAATAGGAGTAATAAATAATATGCCAAATAAAATTGAGTGCTAAATTGAAAAATACAAAAATTTTGACAAATATTTATTTTTCAAAGAATATTCTCAAAAAAAATGGGAAAATATGACAAATTCATAATACATAAAAACATTTCTATAATTGATTTCTTGGTTTGAATTAAAGGTCAGCAAAAATAGAACTAAAAAAAAAAAGGTTTTTTATGCAATCTTAGAAAAACACATGTATTAACCAATAATATTTTGAGTTTAAGTCCAATTATTGTAGACAAGGACTGGAGTCAACTCCCTAGGAAGCTGTTAATACTAACATATTACAACAGAGATTAAGAACATTTTAGATAAGGAAATATGGAAGTCTACGCATTTACAAGGCTTATATCCTGTCATTGGCTGTTTTAAGTGGCCACCACACACTGCGTAACATTCACCATTCTGTTCATATTTAAACATCTATACTCCTTCAATTATTTCATCTGTTATTATTGTTATATGTTACCTTTTCTTAAATGTTCTTCTACTTTGTTATAATATGTTAATATGGATTAATGTTTGTAAAATACCTTATATTATAAAAATAATAATCAGTATTTAAAATATCACTTTCATGAGTGTCTTTTTTTTACAAAAGTGTTTTTTAAATATCTGTCTATTTTTTAAACTACTCTTACACAGTTCTTGATTTTTATTAATGTGTATTTGGCTCATATTCTAATCGCATTACTTTTCGTGATTTAGACATACTTTTACTAGAAATAAATGAATTTGAACTGTACAGGATAGTGAAAAACATCTTCATTTGTTGATGAACATGAACACTTTCCTGCGTGATGCAGACGATAATACTTCTGATTCTTGTTTCTTGCTTCTTGAGCATCTTCTGACAGCTGTCCCACTGGTAGTAAAGAGTGATGTTTTTCAATATCTTTTCTATGTATTGGGACCTTATGTATAGAAGCAGGCATAAATAACCATTCGTACTTATGTATATTAATTTTTTCATGTAGTATTTTATTATTTTTATGTTTAGGGTGTAGTCCTTTTTCTATTTATACAAATATTTCTAATTTTTAACAATTTCAATTATGTTCCTCAAATAAAACTTATAGCTTACAATAAAAAATCATAATATCCAATTCTCGGCATAAGTCGCTGGTAACTAAAAGTTTAGTGAAAGTGGATTTTTCAAAATATTTTCATTTACGTCTTTAAACATTTGTAATAAAAAAAAATATTTAGCTGCATTAAAAAAAATAGTATTTGAACATAGAAAAAAGTATTATTTATTACGAACAAGACAAAAAATATTTGAATTTTGAATTTATGGACGATTCTGGTCCGTCCGCCCGATAGTGTGTTGGTCCAATTTGCATGCATACATTATACAATTTCCCTTATACATCTGTCACGGACATCGTTTACCCTAGGGTAGTTTACCCCCCTTTTGGGTTCTAACCCCCGACACCCTTATTACCTTTCCAACCAATGAACGTCTATTACCGTTTATACGTACATATTATATTATTTTGATATCCGATGCTGTAAAAGATGGACCAAACCGATCAATTCTACGAAAATTGGTGTCAAAACCATACAATAAAAGAGGCAAAAACAATACAGGAACATATATGCAGTGGTGTGTCAGTCTCCAAATTAAGACAACAATTTTTTTTATTGGATTTCTTCGAAGATTGGTGTCAAAAATCAAGCAAAAAAAAGCAAAACAAAATTAGAGCAAAGAAACATCAGAAAGAAAATGAATATAAAAATATTTGAATTAAATTTTCAAAAAATAATGACTACATTATTATTTAAAAAAAAAAATATTTTACATTATTATTTAAAAAATATATATTTATCCTCCCTACCAAAAACATTTGTTGACAAACTAAAAATATTGTAAAAAATTATTATTAAACGATTGACTTACTATTTTCATTCTTATTGCTATTTTTTGTGGGGTAGTTTATAATCTGTGTTAATTTGTTTTTATTATTATTATTATGTTTAAAACAGTTTTTTTCAACTTTTTAGTCGAATATTTTTATCAATGCTAGTAGATAGAGATATTATATAGATACAACTGACTTTTTATGCTAACACGTTTCGAAACGTACTAAAAAAGGATTTAAATTAAACAACACACTGGTGTTTCACATTAAAAAAGCTTTGAAAAATAATATTTCTGTAATAAATAATCAAATATCTTTTCAATATAGCCCACTTTTTTATTACAAATCTAACCAATCGCGAATTTTCAACCTCTTTGCCCCCCCTCTTCCTATCTCCTACCTCCATGCATACTGCAACATATCGCTAAATTTTATTAACCTAATTTTAGCACATGTTTGGGCATGGCGGCGTTTGCATCCTCCTAAACTCTGCATGTTATTTATGTATTTTATGTATATTACGGTGATAGTAAAGGTGAAAGAAAGTCTATTTTAGTATTTGCATGTTGGAATAGTTAGTGTCCTGACGAATAGACGGATACGTCTCGAAACCGGTAGATATAAAAAGTCGGTAAGTGGTTATATAACATTTTTTCAATCATGATAATTGTTTTAGTCTTTGTTGAAACAGTTTATCCATTAAATTTCTATAAATTCTGAATCCAATTAAAGGTTCCTTCATCTGTTAATTCTCTCTCTATTCAACGATCCGTTTGTGTTTCTAAGACTAAATTTAATTAATTAATATATACCAATAATACTCTGTGCCCTTTAGGTAATAATTATAATTTAATCTTCGGATCCAATATTAAACATTTACTACCCCGAGGCTTTATTGTTACATCTTCTGTGCCGTTAAAACGGCTTTTGTAATATCTATGTTTTGCTCTTAAATTTGAAGTAGCAAAATTTAGTTTTCTATTATTATATTATTTTTTAGGGCGGAGGAAGAATACAGTTATATGTTTTAAATAGAACCAGAATCCTGGACGAGTGGTTTTGACTCGAGAACTGCTCTCAGGTCAAACTCCTGAAAAGCTTCGTATCATAATGAATCATACCACATACCTGTAATAGAGGATGTTCAAAGGCGATTTTTGCGATACTTATATCTTAAAGAATATAATAATTATCCATTCTTGTAGCCATCATCGTTTCTAGCAGGGACCCTGGATTACAACACCCTCGAATTTCATCGTCAAATTTTTGTTGGGAAACATTTCTATAATGCTTTGTACTTACAGCCAATCTGCCAAACAAAATAGAATTTTTACCCTTGAAAATGTACGCACTGTATCTGAATTATGCTATTTACATTAATTATTAAATAATAAAGTATACTCTTATGTTTATTATATAAATAAAATACGAGTGATACTTTAATCCACAAATTTGGAATATCCAGTGACCGGTTTCATCGCTTTCGCGACATCTTCGAGACTGGTATCTTTATTAAAGAGTTAAATGTATTTATACAGAACAGAGGTAAGGATAGATAATTCAAAGTTATATGTAAGTAAATTCAATAAAGTTATTTTTATCTTAAGAATCATTATCAACAAATTTTCTTTGGGTTAACTAATGAATTGATATAATGCTATTTTAATGAGTTTAAGTATTTTATTTTATTTTTGGTGTCCCATCCTTCGTGAGTGTGGTTTTGTAAATAATGATTTCTGAAAAACAAAGGGTAAAAAGTCATTAGTAAAATTATATTACAATGGGTAAAGTAATGGAGAATGCACATGTGTTATCTGTTCATTAAGTAATTCTACGTCGGGTTTATTTTTTAATCTATTAATTTCGAGAATTTCTAATTTGTCAAGTTTATGGCCTTTAGGTGCAATATGAATTATTTTTACATTATTTTTTAATTCGAAGGAATGTTTGTTTTCTATTAAATGATTGGCAAAATTTGAATTATCTTTATTATTAGACCATGATTGTATGTGCTCTTTTATGCGTGTTTAAAAGGCTCTACCCGTTTGGCCTACGTAGCATGTATTTTTACAGTCGTTACAATTAAGAAGGTAAGTTCCTGAGTTGGAAAACTTATCTTTTTTGTCTTTAGTACTAAAGTAATAATTCACCACACATTGTCACATACATACAATACTCACACACACACACACACATACTTCTATACACACACCATCACACAATATATATGTATATAAGTAGCCAAGTAGTAGATCTAAATAATAATACATGTAATTTTTAAAAGAAAAATCTTCGTTTAGTATTATTCAAAACTTAAACCAGCCATTGACAGGTCATAAGACCTGTAGATGCGTA
Source organism: Micrasema longulum (assembly GCF_059751315.1). Taxonomy (NCBI): domain Eukaryota; kingdom Metazoa; phylum Arthropoda; class Insecta; order Trichoptera; family Brachycentridae; genus Micrasema; species Micrasema longulum. The sequence continues at coordinate 129,659 of NW_028279055.1, forward strand.
GACTTCTATACTACCTTCTCTTAAATGTTCTTCATCTCTGTTGTAATATGTGAATTACTAAAATTGTTTTTTTAATTTTTTTTTATTAAAATGTGTTGCTTTCTTACTTTTTTTTACAGGTTCAAAATATTTCTATCATCATTTTTCAACTATTTTTATAACTAGTAATATTATTTTTAAACCGTGTATCTTTTTTTTTTACTCCTTAATTTGTAAATAACTGTTTAGTAATAATTTGTTATAAATACTATATTTCACTTATTTCACTTACATGTATGTATTTTATTATATGCAACTTATATGTAAAAGGCACTTAGTGCCGTTTATTTCAATAAAATAAAAAAATTAAATATACACAAACCCTCACTAACATGTACAATAATAACACTGATACACCAAAGCAAGTACTTAGCATAAATATAATGATGTAACAATAAAAGTTATCCTCAGAATTTAATTGAGAAATATTTTATGTATGTATATATTTCTACCGACATATTGAAACCATTGTATATATTCTATAAAAGATTTTGTTTTTATGAGAAAATAAAACATTAAAAAAAAACGTTTTAAAGGTTAAAAGGTTTTGCGAAACAGCTTGAAGTATGTACATCATCATCTTACATCAAATAGAAATCCTTTTATTTGCAAAAAGTTTATACATTTATTCCATTCTTCTTTTTCACGATAAAAACAAAACTCAATTTCGCGCCGTCCTGAGTACAAAATCGAGGATTTTTCAGCGTCGGCGTCGCGACGCCTTAAATCGGAATACTTCCGATACATCATCGTAAATCTAACGTAATCTGCAATAAGTAACATTGATGGATTGTGTACTGGAGATTCGTACACGACTAATAGCTCTATCTTTGGAATCGAAGTGGATAAAAGGGTTTTAGGGTCGCAGGAGAAGGGTCTCAATTAAAGTGCCTGGTTTTATTTTTTAAAAGGATCTAATAGAGTAAATCTATTTTATTGATAACGATGGAACAAACAAAAGGGATTCAAAAGTAACCTTATTTAGGAAGCATTGACAAACATAATAATAATACTAGAAGTAAAGACAAATTGGTAATCCCGAATTTAAATCTACGTAAGGTAGGCACATCGTTTGTGGGACACTGCGTACGCTTCTACAATAGAATAGCCGACAATGTCCTAATTATGACGGTCAATAATTTTTTTTTTTTTAATAAAAAGCGTATTTCTAAAAAAGACCTATTATGGACTAAATGAGTACATGGAAGATAGCAGTAACTGACAATATTATTTTATTTGTGTTGGTTTATTTGATTATTTTTTGGATGTGTAGTTATTTATTGAAACCTGACAATCTCTGTGTTGGTTTGTTTATTTATTAAAATGTTTACTTATTTACCAATGGGGAAAAAAACATAATCTCAAAACTCATTATACAAGGGATTGAAGCTGTACAATGAGTTACCTGAAGAAATAAAGGGGATAAAAAAGATCGAATAATTAAAAATTAATTTGAAAAAATATTTTATTGAGAAATTTTAATAAAAAATTGTAATGTTATTTAAAGTTTATATTAGTTCTTAAGATGTTTTGAACTAAATTAAAAAAGCATAAATTAAATACATGTACAAAAGGTGATTATTTTACAACATTAATAATTGCTTTGAAAACTATTTTTTCATATTAAAAATTTTAATATTAATATTTTTTATGCAACTACCTTTATTTTCTTTTGGTACTGCTATACCGAGTCATGAAATATATCCAGATCAAATTATTGTTGCTCATTTTCAATTTAGTAAATAATTCAATGTTGCGATAAAAGCATATTGTCAGATTACAGCAAAGACGGAGAACATTTCAAGAAATGAAATATCGAAATCCAGGAATAAATAGGTCTTATGACTTGTCATTGGTTGGTTTAAGTGGCCAAGGTACACACGGTTTTATTCATCTCTGAATATCCATATTACTCCAATTCTTCCATCTGTTGATTTAAGTGATGTTGAAGAGCTGTAACCTTCATAGTTGTAAAGAAATGATTCCAATTTGTACACTACTTTTTGGACCTGTTAGTATTTTCATACAATATTTTAAGTTTGTCCAAATGTTTGTGGATGAATGACAGGATATTACTCTGTGGGGAATTATTAAGGTTTTTAGATATGAGCTTCACTTACTCTAAAACATTTTAATGTTATTTCAGTGTCGTCCATAAACATTACGTACCCTCCCCATCCAATTAGTAAGTAATCTTGAACTTTACAATCTTACCATATCCGCTACAGTAATGCGTCGCGATCCCCTGTTTATTTCCTGAGTGCGTTTATTTCACCCCCGGTTTATTTTAAATTTGGGCTAAGGTGGGTGACTTTCGCGAAGCAAAAAAAAACTTGGGGAAAGTCGCACCACAAAAAGTTTACTTTACAAAGTGTAAAGTTCGATAATTCTTGCGCTTTTGTCAAAATGGGTAAAAGACGCCTCTGAAGTCATTGGGACCTGTGTAGATCTATTGTGACGGGATATTGATTTAATTATCCTTTATCACGTAGCAGGGGAGAATCGTCCAAAAAAGCGATTATCATTTGACTTTCTATAATAATATTTTATATTTTACGTCTTAAATCCAGTCGAGTTTTTTAGTACTAAAACAAGCTTGCAAATTACAAATATTATTTGAAGATTCTTTATTTGGAAACGAGTATTTAAAGCATTATTTCTGAAGGACTATTTTTCTTTGTTAAGATACCGTTGACATATTATGTATCACACACGACATCTGGCGTTCGAAGTGGCCGTTTTTGGCAATGTTCATTTTAAAAGGAATCAGTCAGTGCTCAGCGTTGACATTTCAATCATAATGGAAATATCTGCCTAATATCATCGTAGTATTTTTTAATAAACTTTTTTACAAGTGTTGCATTAAAATAGTGTAGAATAACCCTACGTATAATGCGAAGTTAATAATAATTGTTGTATGAGTTTTTTTCCACAGAATCACAGAAAAAATAGCCATTTATAAATTTATTACTTATGTACTTATATGTAGGTACAAATGAATAAACATTTTTTGTAGATTACCTATAAAATAAATCACTGCTTGCCACTGATATTTACCCTCTATAGATGCTATTTAAATATTCTTGCCCAGCTTAAGGATGAAACAATCTTCGAGATTTTAAATGTCCACTGCTGTGATTGTATTCGTTTAGTGATTATAATTATAAAAAATAATACATTTAAAAGCCATCATACAACAAAAGAAATGAAGAAAGTTTTTAGTGAAGAGATAATTAATGTTTAGGCAGTTACGGGACTTTTGAAATTTCATTTACAGATTAAAGTGGTCACTTTAATGTTTGAAGATCCATATTTCTTCAATTTTTCCATTTGTTCATTGTTGTAAAGTTGAAGAGCTGAATTCTTCACTACGGTAATTTATTAATCGTAATAACTCTCTAGGGGATGAAATCCAGTCCTTATCGGCAGATATTTTGACAAATTCTAACCATCGTTCGTTAAAAAGTCGTTTAACCCTTATGCTATGATTTATTAATTTATTTATTTTATAAGGGTGGGCATATTGTTATCAATAGGCCCCAATTCAAATATCATTTTTGTAAATAATGGAAAATAGATTATTAAACAATATGTAGTTGTGGTTATCCATTGTTTTGAATGTATGTATTTAAAAAATTATAATTTTTCGCTTAATGTAACACGACGTTTCAGCATCGTCTCCAGGGAGATATTTAGCAGTCTTTTCAATATTAATTATTATTTATTTATTTTTTTACGGCCGTATTAAGTCCATTTAACAAAAGTAAATACATTACTTTATAATATGAATTTTCCTTAGTGGGGGAGATTTACGTGGGAAACTCCGTGATGATTTTCGGAATGTTTTAGTTTACTGTTTACCACATTGATGTGCCATGTATTAGTTTTTTTACTGTTATTATTAATGTTGTATTTCTGATCCTATAAAGTATTTGTGATGATATTCTCATATGTCTGTGTCAACTTATTGCTCGTCCCAAGTCTCAATTCAGTTTTAAGTCACATGAATAAATACAGGTGCAATTGAAATAAATACAACTTGCGAAAATTAAAGCTAGGACAAAATATACTTATAGTATATTAGCTCTTAATTTTTTATTATCATTTATTTTATCTCTTTTTTAATGTTAATTTTTTACTACTTTTTATTAAACTATGTTTATTCAAATGTAAATATATTATATTAGATTGTTATTTTTAACATTTAAAAAAAAAAAATTATGTACAATTTTGAATGAAATATTGTGTTTGTCGTATATATCAATAAATGAATAAGCTTATTATTGTTTTTATTTTTGTAGATGTAAATAATGTGAATAAAATATTATTTTTTTTCAGGTACGTGCAGCCGTATTTTTACACCATATGAATAAACTAAACACTCTTGGTAAGTATTATTTTTAAATATTTATTAAATTTGAGTTATTCAGTAATTTAATTACATCTTTATTTTCTGTAAAATTACTCAAATACATTTTAAAAGGTATGCATGAAAAAACACAAAGTTCGACATCATTTTCCCCCTTTCTCCATGGCACTGCATTGGTGAACTAAATGTAGCGTATTTCGATCATCTGCTCCATGAAGGTGATGATCAGTCTTACATTTCAGGTGCCAGTCCTGGATAAATGAAATATTTCTGTTTAAATAACCATTTCTTTTTGAAAATTTATGTATAAACCCTAACGGATAATTACTTATTCGTTTTACAAAAATAATATAGATTTCTTTATTTATACTCTGTTGTTGATAATAATTTTTTTTTTTTTTTTTTACATTTTTTTTTTTTTTTTTTTTTTTGCACCACAACAGGCCAGGAGGCCTAATTACAGTGGTGAATTACATCACAGAGCACCCAGGCTTGAGAAAAATCACATTTTTAATTTTTGTGTTCTCACCGGGAATCGAACCCGGAACCTTCCGTGCGTGAGTCAAGCGTCTTGACCACTACACCACGGAGGCCGCCTTATTATTATTTATATTTTTAACGTGTTTTGAAAAGTTTATCTGAGTCTTTTGTTTAGTTTTGCCTGGTAGTTTATTGTATACTTTCAGTCGCTGGTTTACAAGCCTCGACTGTTCTTGTCTTGTTTTAGAAAGTTGTATATGATATTTTTATGATATTCTCTTTTTGTATCCATGTTTATTACATTATTTAAAAAAAATTGTTCTACGTTTACAATTAAATCACTGGCTAATTTATGAGTAAATTTTAAGGATTCTAGTTTAAAGAGTTCAATTACATTTGATTGTTTAGTTTCTTTGAAGAGTTCTTGGCCTCGTAGTGTAATAGTCAGCACGTTAACCTGCCATGCTAGAGGTCTCGGGTTCGATTCCTGACATGGTTGATGTGAAATGTTTATTTAAATGGGTGTTTTCACACTATAATATTTTAGTCTCTGAACCGGTACCTGAAGCGTAAGACTGATTATCTTACCTTCATGTAACAAAAATGATCGAGATACGCTGCGATTGGAGTACTAATGCAGTGCCCTTTGCACCATTAGGTGCGGAAAGGGAACGATAATGATGATGAAAGAGTTCTCTGGTTGCTGTTAGATAGGTAAGGTCATATACTAACTTTAATATATTATTTTGCTGTCTTTGTAGTCTGGTTATGTCATTTTGATTTCCTGTTCCCCATGGTAGTTGCATATAACATCAATGAAACAAAATAAAATCAATGTTTCACTTTCACTCAGCCAGGAATCGAGCCCAGGCGAGCAAACGCGCCAAACACTTAAAAACGATGGGGCCTTTTACCATTTGTTGGCATTATTCAGGATTTTTATTTGAATCGAGTGTAAAATACTCTTCAAGCTTTAATATCACACCGCCTGGACACAGATAAATCACTAATTTTTTTCTTGTAATTTTAATTTATAAATTTTATTCTGGAATCATTTTATTTAAAGCTCGTTTAACCAAAATACGTAAGAACGGTGGATGATAAAAAAAAGAACATTCCAATTTATATTAAATTATGAAGCCTTAATTTCGTGTTCGCGTTTCGTAGCATTTAGCTCCGGATTTTTCCATTTCACACTGCATAAAGAAAATACTCGTTTCGCAAGCTCAAAAGTGTATGAAAGAGCTTTGATGCTTAGAATTTTTCACCTTGAATTAAATCCAAAACATTTTGTTCCCTTTGATTAAACACCTGATCCATTTCTTTTATGAAAATTCTCGTGAAATATGACTAACTCAAAAAATTTCCTTCATATTTTCTTCTGTTTATTCGAGGGAGAAATAATGTTGAAAAAGGAAATAAAAATTTACGAAATAAACATTTATTTAGTTTTTTTTTCTTCGATAAATTTCAGTGTCCAGGCGGTATGGAAAATAAAATTTCGTGAGTGTAATGTAACTGTTAAATCCCGGAGCAGTAAGAGGGCCGCGGTATAAGCAGATGAAAGCAAACGAAGGGCGAAATCATTCGAAAAAACTGAATACGCGCCACCATTTATAACAGGGCCTCCGTTGAGTACGATAATTAAACTGTAGATAAACAAACAAACAACAAACAAACCATCACGCCGTTTCCCCGTGGGGGTAGGCAGATAGGATAGAACGCCATATCACTCTATCTTGGCATACAGAACTCGCTTCCCATATATATATATATATATATATGGGAAGCGAGACCCATCCCAATTCCTCTTTCTTCTCTTATATAGTGTCCATGCAGCTCGACTGTGGAATCATCTCTCATCCACCATTAAAGATGTTACCACATTATCTCTGTTTAAATCACGTCTGAAGAAACATCTCCTTTCTCTTGCTTAATCTCTCCTCCTTTCCTTTTTCCTCTTTCCTCTTTTTTTCCTTTTTCCCATTAAGTAATAGTTTTGATTTAAGATTATTTATAAAAAAATACGTTTATTTCTATTTTTATATATTTTTAGCTTTTTAATCTTTTTTTTTCTATAGAATATGTTCTGTAACTTGAATTATAAAAAAAAAACTTTTAATAGTTGGTTAGAAGAAATTGCCATTTGTCAATAAGCCCGCCAATGTACAAATAACATTATGTACAAAAAGTAAAATAAATAAATATAGTTGGATAATTTATATAGCGCCATTTTTGTGAAAATCACCTCAAGGGCGCTGTACAACTAATAAATATCCCAGTACGTCTTGCAGCTACAGAGCGCATGGACGGTTGGGATTCTAGTTCCTCGTTTTCAATTAAGATCAATAAAAAAATATAACAGATAGGAGCTAGATTACAGGACGTCTTGCAGCTACAGAGCGCATAGACAGTTAGAAATTTAGCCCCCATTTACACATTTTGAAAATTGACAAATAAATTTAGTGTATTCATGATATTTATATATGATTACAACACGTCTTGCAGCTACTAAGCGCATAGACAATTGGAATTCTAGACCTCATTTACAAAATTTAGGTATTCTACATTCATACATCTTCTCATGCACGCACGCCGATTATTCCCACTTTTGACATGTCCACCTTCAAGTATTTGATGGCCTTCCTCGTTTTCTGCATCCTTCAGCATTCGCATCGTAGATCCTTTTAGCCGTTCTTTCGCTGTCCATTCGCTCTACATGTCCAAACCAACGCAGCCCCCCTTTCTTGATTCTGTCGATAATGCATATCTCAGCCTTACACGAGGGATCGCATTTCGACAGCATTTAACCTACTTTCATCAACATTTTTTCAATTCCATACTTCGCTCTTATACATTAGAGTTGGCACTAGAACTCCGTTGTGAACTGCTAGTTTAGCCTCCTGCGATAAACATTTGTTTGCTAAGGTAGATTTCAATGTACCGTTCACCCTGTTTCCGGCACTCACCCTCCTTTCAATATCTTTCTCGGTCTTTCCATCCCTAGTAAACATACTTCTCAGATACACAAATTCTTCTACCTGATTCAGAATATCTCTGTTCACACTGATCTCACATTTTGTTATATTTTCATCCCTTTCAAAAACTATCACTTTCGATTTATCAACATTCATAAGCAAATCGCTTTTCATACATCATTATAGATAAATGAAAAAATATAACAACGTCATGATGAATTGCACGCTCGCATATCAACACTGCTGTAATATTAAGATTATTTGTGAATAAATACTTTACACAATAATTCAAAACATCTCGTTAAATTTATGTTTAAACCATTTTCTTTAAAACATATTTTTTAAATATTAAAAAATATATATATTATACATAAATCATATATTTTGATGTTTTTAAGTATAATACAAATTAATAAAATTACATGGAGTTACTACAACTCAATTTGGGATATAATCTCGTAAATTGCATAGAATCGACCCTTTACATTAACGTCACTAACCTTCCGTATCTCTTCGCATAGTCCAATGATTAAAGTGGTACTTGACGCTTCAATAAAAATTCCACCCCTTCTTTGCACTGCCTATTTTCAACCCCTAACTCTATCTTCTACCCTGCAGCACGTGACCCACCGTCTCGAGTCGCCATTCCTTACGTTCCCTCTCATTCCTGGACCCATATTTCAAGTCCCGAAAGCTGAAAGATAAAGCCCCTTTCATAATTGACCTTATTTGTGGCCATAACTCACCGAAGAGTTCGAAATGACATTTGGAGGTGATTTTTGACAGTGAAACGATTGGGAATTATTATAGTAGCACCAAAAAACGGTCTAGCGGAACTATAAGAGTATTCGCAGACAGTTACATGCTAGAAAATTCGACTCTTCGTGCTTTATGTAATCGGCCCTCCGGGCCTCGTTCCTTCGAGCCTCACAATTTATTTGTTGTTGTTTGGAGCAATCAAAATGTAAAAACTACCAAAACTATTAGTCTATTGCGACGTACCGTCGTTATTGGGTTTTAATTTTAATTCATTTTTTCACTAAGATTTTTCCCTAGGGATTCAAAACGTTTTTTCGTCATGAAAATAAGCATGTGACGTTTGTAAGCTGTCCGGCCATCTCTATGCTAAAAAGCATTTCAATTGCTCACTCCATTGCGACGTGAAAAAAACTCAAAAAAGCAGACAAATACACTTCTCTTTTTATAATATTAGTGATAAAGTAATAATAGTAATATTAGTCCGGAAGTATGATTGGATTAAGTGTAACTATAAAAATTCAAATGAGCTCTGTATTTATGTAGACGTTTTTAACTGCACACAATTTTTTTTTAACGAAAACCCCTTCTTCGAGTTGATTTTTTGAGATAGTTGCTGGATGTACGAGGTGTTCAGAAAATAACGGAAAGTTTTAAATTTCTCGGGTTTAGAAAGTCCGAAGTATGCCACGATTTTAAACTGTATTGATTATTGACTTTGTCTATGGCAGCCGCCAAGATTAGACGTGCTTTTATGAGCTCGGCGATTTCCGATTGTTAAAAAAAAACATCTACAATCGGACTCTCCAAATCCACGAAATTCAAAAATTTTAGTTTTTTCTGAACTGTGTGGTTTAAATTTGCGTTCTTATGACTTATGTTAAATTTTGTGGAGCAATTGTAACTATTAGGACATTGGCATCCAATTGTGGTAGAGCTTGGTCCGAACCCCGTACCCCTGATCCCTAATCCGCGACTCCGGACCACAACCTGTTTCTCTTTTCTATTCATCTCCTGCACTTTTTAATCAATGAAAACCTGAACTTAAAGTGAGATTTTTACATTTTGTTTATACGAATAGATTGTATTTATTTTCCCATATAAAAACATATTTCAACTTTTTTTTTTTACATAATCCATATTTTTCTCAAATTCAATAAAAACTTTTTAAAATAACCTTTATTCCTTTTTTTTTCATTAATGAACTAGAAAATTCTATTGAAGGATCCGTTTACTCAATGGCGTTATAAATCTATGCCAAATACACCCCCATTTTTTCGTGAATATGTTTTTTGTAGATGGCATTGGGACGTCATTTCTTTTTACTAATTTTAATCAAACCATCATTTAACTTTTTGCATTCGTTCTTTTGTGCTTAAATATAGTATGATTGATGACACAACCCACTTCTTGAAGCAGATAAAAAGAAATGGGAGATATAAAAATCTGTAAAAAATATATTAATGGAAAAAAAAAAAAATTTTGATGTTTGAAGCACTTATTATTTATTATATTAAAATAAAATCACTCGTCAATGTTACCTTTTTTAATTTTATTTTCTATGGAAATGCGTTTTTAAATAAGAATATAAAAAAATATCTCCCGGCATAAACACTTTTTTCGCGCAGAAATATTGAGACTTCTGTAAACACGAGTTTTATTCAGTTTATTTATTTCGGTATTTTTATAATAATTCTCCTCCGTACTTCACAAAACAAACAAACAAACCATAACGCCGTTTCCCCGTAAGGGTAGGCAGAGATGATTGAACGCCACATCACTCTATATTTGCATACCGATCTCGCTTCCTTACATTCATACATCTTCTCATGCACGCGCGCTGATTATTCCGACTTTTAATATCTCCATCTTTAAGTATTTGTTGGATTTGGTCATGCCATGTCTTTATCAGTCATCCTCATTTTTTCAAAAGAAATATAAGCGTTCTTATAATTTACCCAATTCGTTTCTATGTACATGTGTATCTGATGTATTACTGTTAAATCCCGAATAAATAAATTGAAAAAAAAACAATAATCCAATCAAATTAAATTAAATTATAAGCAAACATATTATACAGTCTCTTCTCACTAGGTTTACAAAAAATGCCTGTTTTGAGGTTGGCAGCATTGACTTTTTAATTTTTTTTTAAATACAGCATATTAAGTATTCTATTTGAATCAACAACTAACTGTCAGATAGCTTTATGCCAGGGAATTTCTAACAAACTTTTGGTCTTTGGTATATAATACAACAAAAAAATATTTATACAAGATGTGCAACGAGCATGATTTTTAGGGTACCTCAAATCAGAACTGCCTTTTTTTAGAGGTATTTTACGGTATAGGGCCCCTAGGTTTTTAACATGTTAGACCCGCACATAAAAACGTATGCCAGTTGCAATTTTTTTACGAGTAAGAAGATTGTGAGCAGGTGCATACAAAATAGACCTTTTTTAAATCCTTTAAATTCTTTCTACGACTAAAAATTGTGTAAGTTTTAATTTTCAAATATCTCTTATTTATTTCATTATTTTTTATGTTTTGTAATTTATTTTTGTTAATTTTTTTTTATTATTAGTATGTTTTCTAATGTAAATATTTTTTTCATTTTTTAAAATAATTATTATTGATTTTAATTAATAAGTAAACACAGGAAATTCCTTGCCAGTCGGGACCTAAATCGATAAATATTCTGTACATTATAAAACAGTTAAATAAATCAATAAAATAAACATGTCAAACTGCGCTCAAGTGGAAAGTGGTTGGTAGCATCCACTCATAAGTTTATTATATACATTGTAGTTAGTTTTGTAATATGGTTTATATTTTGTTATTGGATAATTGAAATAAATACCTAAATAAATATACCTAAAACATACACAGGTTAAAACATATACATACCCATTTTTTATGATGTTTATAGTTTTAAAAATACCCTAATGGTTTTTTTCTAGAATCCTATTTTTCGACCAACGAGGCGATACGCACCTGACGCGGACTAAAGAAGTGACTGGGTAGGAGAGGGGCAGGGGTTCGTGTAAGGGATGCTAGTCCGAGACATTAAGGATTTTCTCCATTTTTAAAATCAAACAAACAAAGAAACCATCACGCCGCGTCGCTTACTCGCAGGGAAATGCAGAATGGATAGAGCACCATATCATTCATTTTCAAATTATAGTAATGATTTTTTTTAAATAAAAATTAGGATTTTTTTTAAAGTTTACCATGTTGACTGTTCTTTAGAAATTTTGCCGTCTGGCCCTGATAACACCGTCTATATGAGTTCTTTTAAAAATCTTGAGATATTATTCTTATAAACATAGCTTAACACATACCCATGCTTGTAAAAACATTGAAATTTTTCCTACATCTCTTTTTTCTTCTTATTTTTTTTTTGACAGCCTTTTATAATAATAAGACTCCGCATTTTTGCGTCCTTCAAACGCTTGCTACGTGATTCCATATTAAACTATTCTTAAATTTCAATTTGTTAAAATCTTCAAATTTTTGTTTGTGCTGAAAGGTTTCTGAATAGAGTCTTTCCTTTTGTAGTTGTTTGTTTTATTTATTCCACACTTTGACAAAGAAATGTTTTATTTCCATAACCGGTTACCATGACTTTTTTTCTGCTTCTAAAAATATTTATTTTTTGCGAGAACCATTTCAACGTAATCGGTTCTTGCTAAAAACTTGAAATTTGCCTTTTTTTATGTTGAACATTAAAAAAAATGTTTTTTTGCCCATGCGCAATTACAGCAATAAAACTAATAAAACCAAAAAAATGTTGCAATACAACTTCATCTATCCTTAAAATCATTTTTTATGAAAATAACATTGTCGCATTACTAGTACGGGTTTTAAATTTTACGTGAGAATGAGATTACATAATGTATTTGAAAAGCCACAGCAAAAGCGGCTTTGCAAGTTTAGTAAAGTGTGATGTTTTTTTAAGCATTATTTTGTTTACATTTAACGTTATTTCCATGTTTTCTTTCGCGTAAATACGTTTAAAAATAATGTATATAAATGCGATGAAATTCTTTCTGCTGGGATCATTTTTAGGCTGTCAAACTCTTCTACATCATGTATTACGTAAATTTGTATTTTTAGCTTTTTGCGGTTAGTTTTTTACTGCGTTAATTTAATTCAAGTCGCTTCTTCATCCCTTTCAATTTTTGAGGCGTAACAACCCTTACGCCACGTGGATCGAATACAATTTATTTTATTTTCGGAGGCCGTAATGGTGTTATTTTTCCCGTTTTTGTTCACTAACGATATTTACACATTGTCACGACATTTTTTCGGAACGTGATTTTTCTACCACTTCGTGTTTTTCCAGCCCTTATCGGAGCAGCTGTTTACTTGTAGAGTTTTTCCGTAGAGTTTGCTATGCTTTATCTTTTCTAGCGTGCTAAAATTCAAGAAATACCCGTATTTTTTCAACTTATGTTTTTTTATTATGCCTAAATGTTCACAGACAAGAACTGGATTCCTCTTAGATAAAGAACATACTTGAAAGGGGAATATGCAATTATATTTTACGCTTTATACCAACTGGTCTAATTTTTAAGCGTCGCTTCGAAATTTCTTTAACTTTTTTGCCATTTTATTTTATTGTTTATTTTATTCATATAAACGGCAAATCTGCCTTTTACAAACATTTATAATATTAACATATCTGACTTAATATTTTTTTTTAAACATGAATTTCCTTACACCCAAGATTTGTAAAAAAAAAAATTGTACCAAAAATTATAGAAGATTTATATTTTAAAAAAAACCCTTGAAATTATACAGCTTATTCAGTAGAAAGTTTAAATAATAAAACATTCTACTGTAAAACAACAAGAAAATCACAAGTACTGTTTCACACAGCTAGGTAAAGTGAAAAAAAAACTGTATATATATATATTATAAAATGCATGAATAAATAATTATAATTACCATTCACCATCTTTGAAAAAGTTCAAAAGGTTTGTTCTATAGGAACAATACCCTACACTAAATATTTCAGATACGAGGGAATAACTATTGGCGAGTTCATGAAGTCTATTTAATACGGCATTTCAAGTATACACTGTCCGTGAATTGTTGCTACAGTATGCTAAGTCAGTAAGATGAATCTCATCCACATCTGTTATTTATTTATTTATTTAGGATAATCTAGGGCGCTTCCAACACGCCATGCAGCTATAGAGGGCATTTGTGGTTGTGATTTTAGTTTCCGTTTCCAATACATTATTTCTCATTTTAACAACACATAGGAGCTAGATTAAACCATGTCTTGCAGCTACAATGCGCACGGATAGTTACAATCTACCTCTCATTTACATTGTACAAAAAAAAATGCAGATAGAATCTAGGTTAAACATATTCTGCAGCTATAGAACGCATGAACAGTTATAACAGGTCCTTTCTAAACACAGGAATTTCCTAGCTAGTCGGGACCTGAAACAAATAAACTCTGTACATTTTAAATCTGTGAAATACATAAATAAATAAATAAATAAATAAATAAATAAATAAATAAATAAATAAATAAATAAATAAATAAATAAATAAATAAATAAATAAATAAATAAATAAATAAATAAATAAATAAATAAATGAATAAATGAATAAATGAATGAATGAATGAATGAATGAATGAATGAATGAATGAATGAATGAATGAATGAATGAATGAATGAATGAATGAATGAATGAATGAATGAATGAATGAATGAATGAATGAATGAATGAATGAATGAATGAATGAATGAATGAATGAATGAATGAATGAATGAATGAATGAATGAATGAATGAATGAATGAATGAATGAATGAATGAATGAATGAATGAATGAATGAATGAATGAATGAATGAATGAATGAATGAATGAATGAATGAATGAATGGATGAATGAATGAATGAAATTTTCGAAAAATAACAAATAATGTTTTCCTTTTAAAATTTTGGACGAGTTTTAAAAAAACATGTACCTTTTATACAATTTATTAATAAAAAATAAAAAAATATGTACACATATTTATATTACAACATAGGAACATAGTCTGCATGGGCTTGCGCAAATTTTCCAAATTGACACGATAATAAGTTTAGTATGAGAACAAAAGTCCGTTTCGGGGTTAAATGTAGGCGCATTGCGCACCCGGGTATCTGTGAGACAATAAACGCGATCGTGCCGAATGCCTCGAGAAAAAATATTTTAATACACGTTTCATACTGTCGAGGGCAATAAGTTATACTCAAATGAACTTTCAACCCTTTACATGTCGTGCGACACGAAACCGCTGTGAATAGGGTCCTCAAAACCGAATCCGGTATTAAAGTCATTATTATTATTTTTTTATAGTTAAATTTTTAGAGTCTTTATTCAATAAAATATACATATTATTACATTATAATACATTATAAAGAAAACAAAGTATCAAGATATATTTTGTCCCGATAAACTATTCAATAATAGTTTGTCATCGGGTGCTCAGACATTAGTTTTAATTAATAATCAAATAAGAAGAGTACAGACAAAATACTGTATACGTATAAAATAATAAACATAAAAATAGTTTAAAGATTTTTTTTTTTTTTTTTTTTAAGTAAGAAAATAGAGTAAAATAATACAATTAAAATTAAAGAATAGTAATTTACTTAAATATATTTTAAATATAAGAAAGAAAAAAAAAAAAAAAATAATAGACACATATATAAATAGTGTGTGCTCATAAATGTAATCAAAACAAGATAAGAAAATAAATTAAACAAGGTAAAGTAAATCTAGAATTTCAATTCATATCTACAGAAAAAAAATATAAAAAAATAGTAAGAAAATTAAAAGTACATATTAAAATTAAGATCTAACATTTTACATTTGTAAATGAAATAAGAAAGTAAGAAAGTAATAAAAGAAAAGAAAAGGTTAACCCAAGAAAATAACAAAAATGTAATTAATGAGGGATAAATTTTTTTTTTTTTCAAAAAATGTATATAAGTAAAAAAATAATAATAAATAAAGAATATTAAAAAATTTAAAAAATGTATTACATAAATACTACATAAATAATAAATCAATATAGGAATGATTTATATAGCGCCATTATTGTGAAAATTACCTCAAGGACAAATATCCCAACACGTCATGCAGCCACAGAGCGCATGGACGATTGAGATTCTAGTTCCTCAATTCCAATTATGATATATTTATTTATTTATTTGACGGACTTATGCAGTTCATTCTAACGATGGTAAATATAATTTCTTATAATAAATACAGGTACTAATAAAATAAAATACAACTAAATAAAATTAAAGCTAGGACAAAAAAAACTAAAAATTACTACCTCAAGACAAGATCCGGTCTATCTTAGTGATTTTTTAAATCTATTAGACTTACACCAAAAAAGTCCAGATCTTGTCACGAGTTTACAATATGGAGTCAATGTTATTTCTACGTTTTTGTAGACTTGAAATTTTTAACATTGACTCCATTTCTCCGTCAGTGCATGTATATATATTTGTAGCGCGGTTTTTATGAAAATCACCTCAAGGCGCTGTGCAATAAATAAATATCCCAGAACGTCTTGCAGCTACAGAGCGCATGGATAATAAGAAATCTAGCCCCTATTAATTTTTTTTTTATTTTATTTGACAACGAAGTTTAGAGTTTTAGTGATATTTTAAAAAATGAAATAAAAAACAAATTTATTAAAATTGAAGTTAGATTACTACAATTCTTGCAGCTACTGAGCGCATGGACGTTTTAAATTCTAGACCCCATTTACTAAATTTAGATATTTGATAGTTGATAACATTTACAAAATATGATAAATATATTATGATAGCTAACATTACAAGAAGTCTTGTAGCTTCAAAACGCATTGACGAGTCGAATTTCAACAACATAAGAATGATTTTAAAAAGTTAGCAATAAAAATAATTTTTAAAAAACACAATAATAATACATCGAGCAAAGAACTCGTAAGTATGGCAATTAAGTGAACATGTAACAGCACAAAAAGTAAACGATAAAAAAAAAACTAAACAAATATAGCATTCCTTAACTTAAAATAAAGGTTAACAAGATAATACACGCCTACTCAAACTCGAAGGGTCCCTGATTTATTTAGGTATGCAGTTTACCAGGATCTATTAGTCCTTGGTTGGTTTAATTAGTGTCCTGACA
>NW_028279056.1:0-26908 GCF_059751315.1 Micrasema longulum
TATCCATATTAAAGTCCTATGGGAATTTAAAAATAAATAAGAAAATCAAAACAAAATATTTTGTTTGAAAATTGCACATTTTCAAGTTAATATTAAACAAAACATGGCTGTTATGGCACACTTCATAATTAAAATATCTATCCCTCAAGAACGTGATATTTCTGACGATTTAATGTGCACAAAACATTGCGTGTTTTGAGAAAATCGTCTTAATTTGTATCTGAAAAATTATACACCTGATTCAAAACAACGCATAGATTTTGACAAAAACAAAGGAATATCGATGCAAGATTCCAGAGCGGTTAGATAATTATGAATAAGGAGTCTTTCTCATACAAAACTAATATAATTATTACTGTAATACGTCCTACACAAGTCGTAAGATTCTTATGTCATTTCCAAACATAGATGTAAACTATTTAAAAAGTGTCATATTAACAAGATTAGGAGTATAGCTCTGCGTGACGAATCAGGAAGTGTAATATGGAAAGCCGTTGTGCCGTACCATATAGCGAAATATAATAAATGTTAGCAAAAGGAAAATGCAAAACAACTACATACGAAAAATTGGGAGTGACATTTCTTCAACAAACAAATTGCATAGAAGCCGACAGCGCGCAAATTTTGTACAACTCTTTCCGCAGCGCCTACGAATCATGTGACAGAGCGGGACGGCGACAATGTTATCGAATACAATCGAGTATAAACTGCACTACGGATTCTCAGAAAAGTTTTTAAGTGGTCGAAACTAACAAAAGAAAACATTATTTAACTAGATTACCTGGCTGCCTTCTAAATCATTTGTTGCAAAAGAAGAAACAGCGGCGACATTCGCGCTGTGGTCGCCAATTCTCGGTCGTCACAGCGAGTTACCAACTAGATCAGAAGTTCGTCTGTCAACCAGAAACGTGTACACCTATTTGGGGAAACACCGTTTGGACAAATTGTCCGGGCGGATGTCACAAACAATGTCACACGGTAAAACACATACGAAATTGTCAGTCTATTTAAGGCACCGAATTTCATAAAATAATATCAGAATCCTTAAAACGAAGAGCACGACCAACCATCTTGGATTTTGATATACCACTAAATAATCAGTCGGTAATGTAGACATCTGCCTACTCACCATAATAAATAAAATCTCTCTGTCACTTTAGTCGATGGTTTCTGCGTTTTGTCGAAAGATAGCGTGAAAAATATTTGACAGATACTTTCAAATTTACCGCGTAACGTGCACAACTTGTGTATATATATATTATATTTTTCTTATGTATTAGGTATTTTTGGTAATTTTGAATGTTAACTCCTTCCTATAATTCCATTTATATATTTAAACGTTTTTTTTACAATAAACATAAGAGGTAAAACAGAGTATTAAAAAGTAAAGGATAATTACATAGCAATGAAATACATATTAATAGTAAAAATAGTAAACAAAAGAATCCCACAAAGGCATGGCCTGTTCGTGGGTATACTAGAAAATGTCTATGAATTTTTGCTCCTATAATAAATAGACAGTTATAATATTTTTATGTAACATAAGAAAGAGAAAATAAAATATTCTGTAAAAGATTATAAAGTGTATTTTTTTAAAAGTAATTAAAAAGGGAATAAAAAATATTGAAAAAAAACATAAAAATATTTCTTATTATTAAAAGGCAACAAAATATATCATAGAAAAAAAGAGTTCATATCTTTAGTTTGAATCCAGGATAGTGCGTGTTATTTAAAAGAAGGAAAATTTTGAAAGTTTTTAATTAATGAAATATTATCAGTAAAAAAATAATGAAAAATTTTTGCGCTTATAAAATATGCATGTCTCTGTGCGAGCCTCGTTTTACAATGTGGTATTTCTAACACACGATTCCTTCTTTGACTTGATCTATTTGCAAAAAAATAGTCTCCAGAATATATGATGTATGTCTGGAGAGCGAATTGGCGATGAACGAAAGTAAGTCAAAGTTTTCTTTTCTCACCGCGATCGCGAACCAGTTACTTTATCCACTGTGTCGTGAAATAACTATAATCAAGAAACCATCCCAAGTGTCCCTCCTTCATGACCCCACGATCTGATCTGATCCGCGAGATAAGTTACAAACAATGAGGTATCAGAACCCCAGTGCAAGGTAGGAATTGCATTAATTAAATAAGGGTTCAGTAGCAAAGCATAAAGATAACACATTCCGCGTACCAGACAATTAAGAGCGTTCATCTGCCA
Source organism: Micrasema longulum (assembly GCF_059751315.1). Classification (NCBI taxonomy): domain Eukaryota; kingdom Metazoa; phylum Arthropoda; class Insecta; order Trichoptera; family Brachycentridae; genus Micrasema; species Micrasema longulum. Next base: position 2,222 of record NW_028279056.1, read on the forward strand.
ACGGGCAAGTGGCGCGATCAGGGGGATTCGAATGTGTGGTAGAACTATGTACGATAGATGCACAAATGTTGAGATCCGTACCTTATGTAAAGCTGAGACGCACTATCGACAAAATCAAGAAAGGAGCTCTGCGCTGGTTTGGACATGTAGAACGAATGGACAGCGAAAGAACGGCTAAGAATTTTTACAATGCGAATGTTGATGGATGCAGAAATAGAGGAAGACCGAGAAAGACATTGCATGACCAAATCCAATAAATACTTGAAGATGGACATGTCAAAAGTCGGAATAATCGGCGCGCGTGCATGAGAAGATGTATGAATGTAGAGGAAGCGAGATCTGTATGCAAAGATAGAGTGATGTGGCGTTCTATCCTCTCTGCCTACCCTTACGGGGAAACGGCGTGATGGTTTGTTGTTGTAATAACGTATCCCTCAACCCTATGAGGCTAAGAGCCCTGTATTGAGTTAGGATACAAAATAATGGAAAATAGAAGCAAGTGTATTATTAAAGAATACTAAAAACAAAAAAAAACAATATTTCACGTACATAAATATCATCATCATTCCCTTTCCGCGCCTAATGGTGCATAGGGCACTGCATTGGTACACCAATCTCAACGTAACTTGATCATTTTTGCTACATGAGGTAAGATGATCAGTCTCACGCTTCAGGTACTATGAAATATTCTAGTTTGACAACACCCTTTTAAATAAATATTTCATGCCAACCATGTCGGGAATCGAACCCGAGACCTCTCGCATGGTAGGCAAACGCGCTGACCATTACACCACGAGGCCGACATAAATATGGATGCTCAAATATAGACCAAATGGTTAATGTTACACAGTGAGTAAAGTGACCATTTAAACCATCCAATGACTGGGCACAAGGATTGTAAATGCCTAGACTCCCATATTCATTTTTGCTGTCAATCTTAATAGCTCCCTTGGGGATGAAATCCTGTCTTTGTCTACAAACATTTTGACAAACTCAAAGTATTGTTAAGCGCTAATGATAATTATTGTTGTTGGCATTAAAGTTATGACAAATTCATTTATTTATCTTAATTTGGGCAGTAAATTTATATTAACCAATTAAGATAATTTTATCGTGTGATTAACCAATAAAGACAATTTTCGAAAAAAATATTAGCTCTTCTTGCTTACAGGGCTGCACTGATAGGAATACGTTTTAAAAATATAATTAATATGAGTTAATATTGTTTTTGCATTCCCCAAATAATGTAAACCTTAAAGGACGTAATTACGTCTAATTATACACAAAAAACTGATTTAAAGCACCATTTTTTCAAAATCACGGTATGAGCGGTGGTCGTTTAAGGTCACAAACTTAAGGTTTTACCAAGGACCTTGTGTCCATCGATCCTGTTAAGTTTCAAAACATAATAACCCTTTTTATAAAAAAAAGGGAAAAAAATAACACACCGAATGACCTTGAACGTCCCATACTTCTAATAAATCTCGACAACCGCCCTATGGATCTAAACCTGGTTTTTGCAGTCATGTAAAGTGTCCTAAAACAAAGCTACTAGTATATGTAATATCTTTGAAAAATAAAAATTAGTACGTCAAATTCGTTTCTTACCGAAAATTACCGTAAAATACCGTAAATTATGGTATTTTACCGCGACTTTTGGTAAAATTACGTAATTTTACATCCATAATCAAGACATTAAAGGGCCCGGCTTGGCAAGTGTCAAAAGTCTTTAAAAATCATGTTCAAGCAAGCATTTTTGCTTGAATAAGGATTAATCGGAGTTTATAATCGCTTTGAAGTGGGCACTTTCTATCGCAGAAACCTATTTAAAATATAAATGAGAACTATTTTAAATGTCAATGACGTAAGGAACGCGAACAAATTGTTTGCGGTCATTCATTGGCTTGTTTCGATCATATGATATCGATATGGCAAGTAGGTGTAGAACATACCGAGGAAGACACGGGTAGTATTTATTTATTTATAAATTTATTGCAAAAAAATAATATACATACTTAATAACAGGGAATCTATATAAAACCAATTAATGTAAAATGAAAACAGAGTGTTCTCTGTTTATGATAGTCTCCATGTAACATGGCACAGCCTGTTCTAAGATGGAGATTTTCTATCTTTAGAGCATAAGTAGTCCTATACCAATAAAATAATAACATAAAAAATAAAAACTAAAACTACTTAATTATAAATGCCTAGCTAATCAAATGTAAGAAATTAAAAATCATTATTATACAAATATAAAGTAAATATATGTGCCAAGAATACATGTTACTTAAACATAAATAATATAGTATAATATATAATAAAACAAATATAAAGCAATTAAATACATAAAAATATAAATAATATGTCTACCAATTATATAAAGTACTACGTTTATTGATTTACATATATTTTTCAAAAAAATCTCTCACTACACTATTTATATGTGCAGTTATTTTTATTTTAAAATTTGTTTTACATTTTGAGTATTTTATATTTGGCAATAAATCATTAAATATCTTTGGAGCAATTACATGGTACTGCTTTTTACCAAAGGCGGTTGATACAAATGGGACAATACAGTTAATTTGTGTTGCTGAACGAGTGTTTATATTCTGTTGGGTTCTTTTGACCTCACTTAATTTATCATAAAATTTAAGTAGTAGGCACCTTACAAACAATTGTCTTACATCCAATATCTTTAACTCAGCGAATAGATCTTCCGTTGAGTACCTCAAGGGTTTTTTGAGAATGATCTTCATGATCCATTTTTGTGCTATTTTTACTGGTTCAAGGATTGAACGAGAGCAACCTCCCCAAGCTAAATTGCAATATGATAGTTTGCTTTGGCAAAAAGCAAAGTAAATTTGTCTCAAAAGTTGAGCATTCAAAATATTTCTTAGGCTTTTATAAATGTATGCTGATTTCCGTATTTGCTTGGATATTTCTATAATTTGATCTTTCCAGCTAAGTTTAGAATCTATTATCTAGTATAGAAGTTCAGTTTACCGTCTTTATATATACAGATGAAGACAGCGTGTATAATTGAGGTAAAAAAAACATTCTTTCTATTGTAAAATTTAACGAATTTTTCCGCATCAGACAGGCGGGCGTCGAGGAATGAGTATTTAAAAATGCACTTCTGTTCTTTTGTTCTATTTTTCTTATTCTTCTAAAAATCATTTATATATTTTTTGCTACTTCTTTGTAAAATACATGTCTGTCTTTATTTGTATATATGTATGTAAAACATGTAAAAGCCTAAAAGGGGTTTAAATAAATAAATAAATGCCACGTCGCGCCGTTGATGTTTTGGCCACTCATGATAATATGTCATATTATAGAGCAATATAAAACAAACTAAATAATTCATGGAACCTTACACGATTTACAATATAACCTTCTATGGACCTTGGGGTATGCGATTCCTGTTTATTCATAATTTATACATTTTTAAATATATTTTTCTTTTTTTTATAATAAAACATATAATACAAAAGTACATATTATACTCCCAGGAGTTATTGAAGAAACTCATTTGGGACCGTACATAAGAAAAAACATTTTTTTGACAATACATAATATCATACAAATTAATACATCCGAAATAAAAAGATAACATTATTGTATAAGAAACATAAAATACCACCTTATATAAACTATTTCATTTAAATTATTTATTGGCAATTCTTAATGGAATTCCATTGTGATGATGTAATAACTTGTATTTACATATAAGTTATTAATTTAAAAAATACTTAGTACACTTCCACTTATTTATTTTGACCAATTAGCGCTTTCACCCTCTAATGTCCATTAATAACTTATATGTAAATATAAGTTATTACATCATTATATAAACTACATAAATAATTATCTGTATCAAAAAGATTTAAGAAATATTTTTTAATTGCGACACTTCTGGATTTTTTATTCAATTTTTCGTGTCTTAGCTCATCATCAGGAAGTTTATTATATTCGGAATGGCCAATTTTTCCAAGGACCTACTGCCAAACTTTGTTGAGTGAAACTTAGACACATGAAGATTCCCTGAATAACGCGTATTGTAATTATGAATATTATGACCAAATGTGTATTTTAAATTTGAGTGAGCAGAAAAGTTGATGAAATTTAAAATAGTATTGGTTATGTCGTGCAGTGGCATTACCTTGAAAGGAAGTATCTTTGTTTGTCGGTAGATATCTTTGACATGGAAATTCCATTTAAGTCCAAGAATGTTTCTTAGAGCTCTGTTCTGAAGAACTTGTATTACTGAGATCTGATTTTTGCTGGCAAAACCCCATATGCATGATAAATAAGATATGTGGTAATGAATCATCGCGTAGTAGAGGGCAAACAAAACGGAATGAGGAAGCAAGCTTCGAAGTCTATGCAATACGCCAGTTACGGTTGCTATTAATGACTAATTGTTTGCGGTCATTCATTGGCTTGTTTCGATCATATGATGTCGATATGACAAGTAGGTAGAACATATCGAGGTAAGATACAGATAGTACGGTAAGTTAAGTATATCGTCTCGATATATGTCAAACCATTATAGATTACGGAATAATTGCATGGGGTGGAGCCAGCAAAAGAGCTATGCATGGTAAATTTTGAAGTCGAATTAAATTCTGACATAACTTTTAGTTTCGGAAACGAGTGGCTAGATGCAGGAGCTAGACTAGCTAGTGCTGCCCTTTCAACAAACAAGAGCATCTAGCCGTAAAATGTTACCAATGTTAAAAATAAACTGTGTTATTATATTTTTTCCTTCTGTTTTACTTTCTTCCAGGTAAGATGCGGATAGTACAGAAGTTAAGTACACCGTCTCGATATATACAGATGAATATAGCGTTCATAATCGAGGCACAGGACTGGTGAAAGGGCGAAAGCGCTCGTCTGTCAACATCAAATGATAGTGAAACTAAACCAAGATGTTTTATTGGTAATTTTTATTTTTTTATTTGATCTAAATCATTTATTATCAAGAAGTATCTACAAAAAAACATCAATATCAATATTTGTAGATAGTCATTTTATCAATCCTTTGACTTCTTTATCATGACACTATACACAATTGTCTTAAACAAAAATTGTCATGAATATGCTACTAGACAAAAGGATAAAATAAGACTACCATTATTGAAAAGAGCTGAGTCGCAAAATTGTTTGATGTATAAGGGTTTAAAAATGTATGATGAGATGCCTGAATGTATGAAGAATGAAAAGTGTCTGAAAGAATTTAAAAATAAATGTATAAGTTACTGTAAGGAAATGTAAATATATATAGATGATGTAAATGTACATAATAGTTTATATTAGTTTTAATATAAGCTAACTTAAGAAATAAATAATAAAAAATAAAATAAAAATTAAGTTATAAACTCGTATAATCCATTTACATGATAAGGATTAAGCTTATCATGTAAATGGATTATACGAGTACTTATACAAATATATATAACCTGATATAAGAACGCACAACTTTGGTACTTTATAATTGCAGTTCGTCTAACTACTAACAACCTACCACATTACATTTTATACTCGTACAAGGTAATTTGTTTGAATTTTTTATATTTAGTTTTCAAAAGCACATTTATTCATTTCACATTCCAAGCAAAAATATTGTTCAATATTTTGGAAGAACGTATTAAGCTCTCAAGGACTAAAACTATTTTCAAGAATGGAGTTAAGGATTGGATTTTCCTCAGAGTAAGGGATTTGAGTAGGAAACTCCTTGATGAATTTCCGAATGTTTGAGTTTACTGTTTACCATATTGATGTGTCATATAAATGCTTTCTTTTTCTTAACATTTTGAGCACCGGCCGGATACACATGGAATTTACCCTGTGCCCGGCCCAATTTTGTGAAATTTCATGCTCTTTGAAGGGTTTCTCAAACGTGTCATAATTATGAAAATACTCAATCAATTCTTACTCCTCATATTTATTTGAAACAATTTAATAAATCATTTTTGTATGAAAATTTTGCCAACATTGGCCTTTATGGAGAGCCACGTTGCAATGTTCGCACATATACCTACAGCGTCTCACTCCTTTTTTGTGCCTTGTATCCCGGAGCCGTGTAAACAAGTGATTATAATAACCACGCGTTGTGTCTCGGTCCCGTGTTTTCACGTAGTTTACCAGCAGTGGAAAAGTACTAATAAAAGTCACCAGATGTCAATAAAATGAACTTTTTTGAACAGCTGGTAAACCACGTGAAAACACGGGACCGTGATATATAATCACGTGTTTACACGGCTCCGGGTAAAAAGTGTTAAAAATATTTTTTTGTTTTTGATCCTATATTTGTGGTGATATACTCATGTGTCTGTGTCATATAATTGCTCGTCCCATCTCAACACAGGACTTTTAGCTCCATAGAGTTGGGAATTATGTATCAAATAATGCACAGTAAACTTATGTATGTAAATAAATAAATAAATAGATTGTAATTTGTTGCAACAGAGAGGGAAAACATTTCTGAGAAGGGAATAATTCTTATGATAACCAACAGCTACATTTATCATGTTTAAAAAAAAAACTAATAGGCTAATTACAGGTTTTTAGAAGTAGCACCACAGTAAGTTAAACAATATTTTCAAACATATAATAAACATTGATCTAAATCAAAAAGAATAAAAAAACTACAAAATTATTTCGAAAGCAAACGCTGCACGCCATTTTGATTATTTGCAAATGAATCTACATTTTATAATATTGTTATTGTAATAAAATTATTAAAAATTCGCCATAAATATGAATTTTGCCAATAATTAGATGAGACGAGAGAGTATGAAGAAGACGGTCATTTCTAAGAATTTTTGGAGGAACATGAGAGTTTGGAAAGTGATTCAGGACAGTCAATTGAACCAGAAGCAATTTATATCTCAATTATTCTACCAAACCCCAAGAGGAACACACCCACGCTACCAGAAGTCAAACTAGAGGATGGGTCATGGGGTCTACCACAAAATCTGAATAATTCGTGCAAAGAAATTTCAGGTTTCTGGGCCCCAAAATATCATATATGTATGTTACCCAAACATTGCAAAACCATGACCCGGATTCAATTAAATAAATTGTAAAAAAACGGTTACTGGATTTAGGTAGAGAAAAATCGAAAAACTTCAAAAACATTCTAAAATAATAAATGGTATATTTAAATATTCTTTACCTTAACAAATTACAACAGGGATAGAGAACATCTTAAATAAGGGAATATGGAAGTCTAGGCATTTGCAGGGCTTATGACCTGTCGTTGGCTGGTTTAAGTGGCCACTTTACACACTGTGTAACATTCACCTTTTTGCCCATGTTTGAACATCCATATTTCCTCAATTCTTCCATTTGTAGATTTTAGTGAAGTTAAAGAGCTGAAACCTTTATTGTTGTGAAGAGATTCATCTGACTGAATTAGTTTACATACTAGGCAACGCCTGAAAACAATTTTTCAATTTTAAACTTCTTCTTGGACCAGTTGGTTTCATTACAGTATTTGAGTTTGTCCAAACGTTCGTAGACAAAATACTGGATTTCACCCCCTCGGGAGTCATTAAGATTAACAAATTACAACAGGGATAGGGAATGCCTTAAATAAGGGAACTGTATAATAAATTAACTAGTAGGTAGTCATGTAATTGTTTATTTTTGCATAAAAATGTCTGCCTTAAAACAGGTTGTACCAAATTAGGCAGACTAGACATAATCCAGAAAAATCTATTACCTAAGTGTGTATGTAGTAGATAAAGAGATAGTTATTTTTGTCAATTAACCATGATTATTATTAATTAGGTTTTATTCCATAAATTGTATGTAGTAGATAGAGTAATTGTTATTTTTTGTTAATCAACCACGATTATTATTATTATTAATAGATATATAACAGCTATTTTACCACGTCTTTGCAGAGGTAACTAGAGGTTTCTGACATATTTTAATATTTGGATCGGATTTCAAATTGATTTTAACCAATTAAACAAGATAGGCCCCAAATGTGAACCTTGGGGTACGCCACTTGTTCCTATAAATAAGTAAGAACAGCAGTCCTTAATTTTAACACAGATATCTCTGTTTGATAAATGACTTTTCAACCATTCTACAATCGGCCAATTCTCGGCCGAAACCGAAACTGAACGTTGGTTGGTCACTAATTATTGTCTTGTAGCAGGCTCTCACAGTATCCATGGGCGCATGGCGTGTAATGCTCTCCTGACAAAAGAGCGAACTGTGAGAGCGAAGTGATGTGTAGGAAAAACTTAATACCCACCTGTTATTTAAACCATCTGAATAGCATAGCGCGTAGAGACAAAATAATCTGTTTTACCTAAAACACTAATTTATGTTCTATATTTTAATCATGGAATCACTCTGCAAAGCGCCCTTGATGTATTACAATATTGAAAAAATGGTGCCACGTAAATTATACAAATAACTAGCGGACCCGTCAGACGTTGTCCTGCCCGAACATTGGCTTGCCTGCAATAAGCTCGGAAAAAGACTTTTCATTGATAAGTAGGTACCTAGGTACTTGTTTGTGATTAAATTCCAAAACTAAATTTTTTTAATATTCAAATATTGAATATAAGTAGGTACCTAGGTACTTGTTTATGGTTGAATTCCAAAACATAAAACAATCATTTTTTTCAAATATGGCATTCTTTTTGCAAACGTCAAACTCCGGTCTTCTCACCAACAGAGAGGTGTACTTATGTAAGAATACGATTTTTAAAAATGTATTGAAATTACTGTTATTTTAGAACTACCAAAAATCCAGAAAAAGAAATAAATGGGTAGAAAATATAAGAAATTTAAGGAAAGAACCTGATTGAGATCCACAAAAATCGAATGCTGTTGGTAAACATTAAAAAAACAAACTTTTTTTTTATACCCAAAAAAACAACATTCTTCCATTTTTTTGTAAATGCAACCCTGGTAGATCGATGAATAAAACATTTATGCTCCTTGCTTCTTTTTTACATATGAGATTGAAGATTTTAATGTCTACGAACACGCACAGCGCAAAGATCTATATTTCTCTAAAAACCGCACGTAAATCGGTCAAGCTGTTTAGGAAGAATTCAGCGACATCACACGTACAGAGGAATTATATATATAAAGATAAAATTACTGAATAGGGAAAAACTTATATTTATTTTTCTTCTGTTGCTTGAGTGCATGTTGCATTGAGCGACTTCTCCTGATTTTTCTTCCTTCTTCTTATCGTCCCCCTCTCCGATGGAGGTTTTTTTAACTTTTTTTTTTAATATGGGAGTTGTTTTTTTATTTACCTTGCTTATAATATACAAAGTTTAAATTTCAGAATGTGGATTTTTCTGCAAATCTTGAAAAATATCTTGAAATTTATCTAAACTATTGGGATCAGGAGGGATATATTAATGTAGGCTAATCAGGAACTTCTCAGCATTTGCTTTGTGTTTGGCATTCTGTTCCCTACTATGGTATATTCTACCAATTGCCTGCACTATATTTATCATGTATGATACTACCTCTCGTGTAAGTTCTTTATTACCTATCACCGATTGGATGTCGCATAGATTTTTACCCAGGCTTCTGCATCGCGCCTCCAGCTGTTATCTTTGAAAGCTGAAAAAGGGGTAATGCATCAACTGGTGAGGGACATCTTGAGGAGTTTTATCGTCGCATGGGCAGCTGTCGATCTCGGAGAGCTTGAAGCGATGCAGGTAGCTCATGAACCCACCATACCCCGTAAGCATCTGGGTGAGCTCGTAGCCAGCATTCTGAATTTTTCTGAAATCTCTGGCATCCGATGGAGGTTGGAAATCATCGTGGCAATTCTAACTTTTTTATTGGTATGGAATATCACACAGCAGTCTCCTGCAATGGTCTCTTCCCTTAGATTAAATCCAAACTTGTACACTCTTTCTCAAAAAGTGGCTTTAGTTTTAGAGAACTTAATATCATCCCATCACCACCTGTATTCCTAGACAACAACAGTTTAATGGTAACTGCAAAAGTCAAATATCTAGGGCACATACTGACTGATAATTGTAAAGACGATCAGGACATAGAGAGACAGAGAAGAGCCATTAATGTCAGGGCCTCTATGCTAGCGAGACGCTTCTTTCAATGCAGTAACGAAGTGAAGAAAATCATATTTACTTCGTATTTGACGTCCATGTATACAGCGGAACTTTGGAACAACTATACGCAAGGAGCGTGGAATAAATTAAGGATCACATATAACAACTCATACCGACAATTATTCGGATTGCTTAGGTACTGCAGTGCCTCTGAAATGTTTACAGCTGGACAAATAAACACCTTCGCTGCCCTGCTTCGCCAAAGAGCCTGGAGCCTATGGGAACGCCTAAAAAAATCTAATAACGAAATTCTCCAAGCCACTGCAGAGTGGATCCAATCACCGTTGTTCAAGCGATGGCGCGATATGTTAAGACCACCATAAGTGCTGCAATATAAAATTTTATTTTATGTTTGTTATATTTATGTTTATTGTTTTATTTATGTTTATTGTTATATTTTTGTTTATATTTATATTTATGTTCATGTTTATATGTTCATATGGTAGAATTGGCTCTGCACTTTATAGCCATTTTACTGGAATAAAAATTTAAATAAATAAATAATAATAATATGTTCGTCCAGGACATTGAACACTCTTGGGGTCACAGAAGAGAAATTTCTCCAAGCGAAAGTCGTACGCGTTTTTGGTACTACATAATTTAAATTACAGGAAAACCTCGTGCGAGCATTTTGCTACGCGAAAAATCTAACATCCAGTACCTTCATAAATTGAAACAATGTCTCTGATGGGAAAGTAATGGTACATCGAAGCATTTTATTTATTTATTTAACAATTTATGAACATATACAATTTATAGACATATAAGGGCGAGCATATTGCCTTAAGGCAATTTTTTCCTACCTACCCAAACCGTTAAGTTTGAGAAAATTGCAAGTACATGGACATATTAAATCTTACGATTTTATACAAAATTAACAAAATAAAAAAATAGTAAAAAATAAACACTTTACTATGAAGAGAGGAGAGGTATGGGAAGGAAAGAAGAAGGATAAAGAAACAATTTAAATATTTAGATAGTGACATTTCAATCTTGACTTAAATGTAAATAAAAAAGGATCGATCTTAAAGAGCAAACAGAAAAAATCGTGGACCTTGCCGTCGATCAGTTTACTGGTGACATTGTATTCTCGAACAATGATTACAAAATATACATCTTGCAAAGAATGAATTATCTCAGTGATATGACAAGGATGGACGAGTATGAAGAGTCGACGCGTCTTGATGTCATCATACTATGAAGAGAGGAGAGGTATGGGAAGGAAAGAAGAAGGATAAAGAAACAATTTAAATATTTAGATAGTGACATTCCAATCTTGACTTAAATGTAAATAAAAAAGGATCGATCTTAAAGAGCAAACAGAAAAAATCGTGGACCTTGCCGTCGATCAGTTTACTGGTGACATTGTATTCTCGAACAATGATTACAAAATATACATCTTGCAAAGAATGAATTATCTCAGTGATATGACAAGGATGGACGAGTATGAAGAGTCGACGCGTCTTGATGTCATCTAAATGGTATTGAAATATTCATCAAATAAATAATTTTAGTATTTGGCTGTCTTATTTATTAATTAATACAAGGGGCGAACCGTGTATATAAGCGATTATGCGCAGCTTACCATTATATTTGACTAACCATAATTAATGTTTTATTGTAACTTTATTTACAGAAAAACAAATAAATAATTACCATTTATTTTAAATCATTTCCACCGTTTGTATTTTTATCCTGATAAAAATATAAATTTTAATAAAGCGCGCCCAGCGCCTGCGGTGAGCCAAGAAACTAGCTGATTATTCCAGCTTATTTTTTCATACAAATGAGTATACTATATTTTGAATGTCTTAACCCCAGTGCGGGTTTTTTCTCCTAGATTAAACTTACAGATTGTACAAATTATTTGAAAATTCTTGATTTGGAAAACAGTATTTCAAACATTATTTTTTAAGGACTATTTTTCTTTGAGATGGTACTTTTGACATAAGACCATAATTACTCTCATGCGTCATATTGCAGGACATATAGCGCTCCACGTGGCCGTTTTTAGCACTATTAATTACTTGAACAATTCGGCCAGTTAACGTGTCAATTGAATAACTACCTACGACTGAATTCATAGTGGCATTATATATTTATTTTTTAATGAATAAAAAAAGTTATAAATTAAAGTAATAAATAGTATGTCTATATAATATAATATATCACAAAGTTACATAGTTTGAGTTGATTTCATGGATGAAAGCTGTTGTATCAGACATAACCACAGAAAAAATATCAATTTATAGCATATATTACTTACATTATATTATGTACCTCCTATGTAGGTACAAATATATGATTTTTTTTTTATGGCTTACCTGTAAATAAAATCACCATTAGCCACTGATTTATACCCCCCTCGGTCCCGGCTCGGGACTTACTTACTTACTTATCTTATCAGAAGACGCATCGGACAAATAAGTCGCACCCCAAAATGTATCTGTCAATTTTTAGAAAAAAAAATGATTTGGACGATGGGACGCATCAGATCGCACCACAATTTTTGGTTGAATTATCATAGTAAAAAAATGCGAAACAATGGTAATATACATAATGATTACGAATTTGTGGAACATTTAGAAATTTTAAACAATGTTTGGTTTCCGGTCTGCGCTTAAATTAAAAATGATTGAAGTTTACGACAATCTATCAAGCTGTTAAAAAAATATTTATTTATGTACTAACATACACGGCACTAGTGCCTTTTACTGTACAAAAAATACATGTGGTGTAGAAATAAACACTTGACATAAATGGTTTACATGAATGTTTACATACGCAGTGGTTTCATATAATGATTACGCTAACATATTGTGTAAAAAATAAATCATCAAATAAAATATAAAAATTAAAAAATTCGACAAATGTTTTTTTTTTTTAATTAAAAAAAGGACAGGTAGATATATCTGAAATCATAGGTACGAAAACAAAATATACCAAGTTAAAAAGAAAAAAAGTATTTTTTTTAATAGTTAAAAATAACAATCCAAAAATATGTAATATGTATCCACAAAAATATACAAAAATTAGAAAAAAAGTTGAAAATAAGCAAAATAAAAATAAAAATATGCTTACCTACTCGTATGTTCTAAGTCCATAACTATAGCCATCAAAACGAATATTTTTTTTATCACAGCATTGTAAATAAATGCCCGATTATGAGATATTTTCCGAGAAAATGGAAAATCGCAAAAATCATCGTTTCCCAAAAACCTGGAAAAGACCCAGCGACCGAAATCATATTGCCTTATTGGGATTTTATAAATTTTTGGGGAAATCGTTGAGAAAATCATTAACAAAAGAATCTTATGGCACTTCCATCAAAAATAATTAATTTCATCATACCAATTTGGATTTATGCCACAAAAAAGCACAACAGATGCACTAATGGGGGTGGTTACACGGTTAAAAAGCAATACAAAACACAAACTACTTACTTACTTAGCGTGTCCGGTTGGATCATAACGTGCCACTCCAATATGCGGCGACAGATATTGCCTTGTCGTTTGCCACAATTAGGTCCCCAGAAGTGCAGCGTTCCTCCATGAGCGGCATGTCAATAGGTGGCTGTCGTCCTGGGTCACACAATATATCACCAGGGCTGGTATTCCGAACGCGTTTACGGCGCGCTATAATGCGTATTTAGTACGTAAAAACGCGCCATACCGCGCTATAATTTCGTTTGGAATACCAGCCCAGAGAGGTACCCCACCCCCACCTTTGGAGATTTTTTTACATTGTGTAACACCCACCCGTAGTCTATTGAGGGCTATCCATAGTATGGTGGCTGTTCACCTTCTTGGATACCCTCATTTGGATCCATCGACGGTCTCGCTCCAAGATCCTGTTGCCATAGTTGTTCTCTCCACTGCTGTGAGGATTCAACGGGGGAAGTGGCTTTGATAAAACTATTTCTAGATCTCAGACGCGAGGCCGTTGGTTGGTTGTGGTGTAGGAGAAGTCTAGGATCGTAGGTTTGTTTGTACCTCTCTGCTTCTGCTTCTACGGCTGTCCTTCTTCGAATGTGTGGTGGAGCAATTCCGATGATTGCGTATATTTTATCAGTCTATGTTGGCATGAGGCATCCTGCTACTATTCGCATCATTTCATTAACTGCTATGTCCACCTGTTTGGAGTGGGCAGATTTTTATTTACTAACATAACTCAAATCTGAATTCATCAATTTCAAAGTATTTTATTTTATTTTATTTTATTTGGGAAATCAACAGTTCTACATACATACTTTTAGTAAACAAACAGATATAGTGTATAAACTCAGAACTAATAACAGATTTCCACATAGTATACAAAGTTAGTAAAGAAAATATATCACATATCAAATAAATACATACAATTTATACATATAAAAATGTTATTTTCATGTACTCAATAATCAAAGATTTTTTATATTTATTTTAAGAACATTAAGTTACTGTAAATTGGGCGGGATAAGGACAAGAATGCTTGAAGAGAGGATAAGGAGGGGAAGGGAGATGTACATATTTATTATTATAATGTCTACTAAGTTACATAATACATTTTTGACAGAGTGATGTTTGTGTAATCTATATTTTTGAATTTTGTATTGTACATTGAAAAAGTCGTACGAAAAAAAGCATTTTTAACATACGATGTTTTACTAATTGGTACATGAAACAGGTGGTACCGTCTACAAATCCTGGCTGGCACATGTATTGTTATTAAACCAAGCATCTCTGTACAGTCAACCATTCCTGTCATAATTTTGTAAAGCAGTAGTTGGTCCGCACACACTCTGCGGTATTGTAGAGAAATGATTCCATAGAAGGTGGAGGCAGTGAGAGTAGATATATAAGAAATACCGGTTTTGTATTTAAGGTACTTTATAAATTTGTTTTGAATATTTTCTATTCTACTTATATATATGGCACACTGGGAATTCCATATCTGAGAGGCGTATTCCAAATGGCTTCTGACAAATGTATAATATAATGAAATAAGGGCCTTTGGATTATCAATGTGTTTACTCTTTCGAATTATGAAACCTAACATGCTCAATGCTTTGGAGGTAATTTTATTGATATGCGATTCAAAAAGTAGTTTTGAGTCTAAAACAATCCCAAGATCTTTAATTTCGTGCTTTCTCATTAGTACATTATTGTTTAGTTTGTAATCAAAATTAAGAATTTTTCTTTTCTTTGTGAATGTAATACAGACACATTTATGTATTAATATCAAATTAAAAGTATTAATAATATAATATTATGTAGATAAATTATTTATGGGTCTCACATAAATTTTATTGTTAAAAAAGATTACCAAATGCTGGGTTTCATTTTAAGAATTGCCAAACCCTTTAAAAAACCAAATACATTGAAAACTTAATACAACACTTCAGTACGCAGTAACTTGGAGTTTGCATCCGTTGTGTGGAACCCACAATACATAACAAACATGGAAAGGATTGAAAATGTTCAACGAAATTTTTTTAAATACCTAGATTATAAAAAGAATAAAACGCTTTGCACTAGCAGCTAATCTGCTAAACAAAATGGATGTTTTACCCTCAAACACACACTATATCTGAATTATGCTATTTATATAACTTATTAAATAATAAAGTAGATTTGTTTAACCTACTCTTTGAAATAAATCTTAATGTCCCCTTTCGCGTGACAAGAAATAAGTATTTATTCCATCTGCCAGTCTGTAGCATTAACTATACACAACACTCTTTCCTCTATCGTTTTTGCTCTTACTATAATGCTTTTTTTTATGTATTGATATATTTAACATGCCCCTTAATTTATTTAAAAATAAATTAAAACTCATTCTTTCTGGCTGCGATACGATCCCACTTGCTATTTAATGATGCTCCCACTTACACAATACACATAAACACACATCTTCACTCACCCTCATAAAAATGCACATAAACACACCCTTTTGTTGTACCACAATTTAATATGAATGATTTTTATTTAGAAACTTCGCTGGTCTGTCCTTAAACCGTATCTCTTTTATGTTATTATATCATTGTCGTCTGTTTGTTTCTGTAAAATAATTAAATAAATAATAAATAAATAAAGATATAGTAAAAATATTGTGAAAATTCCCATCGCGCCATCCATCATTCGATAATTTTCAAAGCACACTTGTCCGTTTTATGATGTGCTAGAAATAAATAGGACGTTCATATTTCAAGTGCCACCCCCACATCGAAGAAAGTATTTTTTAGTAATTTTTCTTCTACGCACCCTACTGTCTCTACGAGGGTACGCTGTTGTAGTACCACATGGCTAGCACCCTCTGTAGAGGGTGGTGGCGAAACGCGCGGGGAAGGGTAGACATTCATAGGGGGTGGAAACAGCGATAGGAAACTGTTGTCAAAAAACATCTATGGTTAATTAATTAATTAATTTATTTATTTATTATCATTATATTACATACAAAAAATTATAATTTATGTATGTGTAGTTGCTTTGACTGTCTAACTAGGGTTATTTACCCCGTTCTAAGACAGTCAAAAAAATATAAAAAACAGTAATCAATTTATAGAAACAGTTATAAAGATACAGGACAAAGTGAAAAACAAAGTAAAAAATGGAGTAAAAACATGGTAAAAAATGTAGTAAAAACATAATAAAAATTTAGTGAAAAAACGTAGCAAAAAGAAATGATAAAAACAAAGTAATAAATGCAGTGAAAACATAGTAAAAACCATGAAAACATGTAAATATGTCCATAAAAATATTTTGAAACTCAGTAAAATGCGAAATAAAAACAGAATACATAGTAAGAAACATATTTAAAGTCTTAATAAAAAATGAATGTATGTTGTATAGCAAAAAGCATAAAGAAAGAAGAAAAAAAAAACATAGAAAAATACCGAGTAGAAAGAGAAAAAAAAAATTCGATCTAAATTGAAAAAAAATTCAATCTATGATTAATCAATTAAATGTATTAATGAGTATATACTCGTATGTAAGGTTATATATGTTGTTAATAGTAAATATATGTACGTTAATATGAGCGTAAATCTTGAACAGTTTGAATATTATAAATTAGGATTGTAAGTGTACAATACTGATAAATAATGTTAGAATAAGTATAGATGTAAATATTGGGCTGTAAATATATATTAGACAATGTTTATCATAGAACTAAATAAAAAAAAATAAAACATTAAAAAATATAAAAAAATAGCTAGAGGCACGCCGCATACGGATTTTTTAAGCCCAACCGAATACGAACATATTTGGTTTACTGTTTACCGAACCGATTATTTTGCCGAATTATTCGGTTCATTACAACTGTCACCAAAATTCTCTTAAAGGGGTCCGAAAAAATTCTAACGGTATAAAAAATTTTAACCTAGAATCAGTCATGAATTTTTAAATTACGATTTTTTACTAAAAACATTAAATTTGTTAAAACTTCACGATAGAAGAAAAGTTAAAGACCTTTTAAATTTATTCAAAATTGTAAATTCAATATGGGATTGCCCTGAACAATTATCCCTCATCAACTTCAGGGTGCCTGGAGGAATGACTGGACAGGTGCCACCGTTTTGTAGCAACAATTCACGGACAGCGTATACTTGTAATGCCGTATTAAATATACTTCATGAACTCGGCAATAGTTATTCCCACGTATCTGATATATTTAGTGTAGGGTGTTGTTCCTATAGAACAAACCTTTTGAACTTTTTCAAAGATGGTGAATGGTAATTACATTTATTTATTCATGCATTTCATAATATATACAGTTTTTTGTTCACTTTGCCCAGCTGTATGAAACAGTACTTATGATTTTCTTATTGTATTACTGTAGAATGTTTAATTATTTAAGCTTTCTACTGAATATGCTGTATAATTTTTAGGTTTCATTTTTTTTTATAAATCTTGGGTATAAGGAAATTTATGTTAAAAAAAATAAAAAAATTAAGCTAAATATGTTAGTATTATAAATGTTTGTAAAAGGCAAATTTGCCGTTTGTGTAAATAAAATAAAATAAAATTACACGTGTGATTTGTCGCGCTGAACAAGTTTTTACAGATTCGATAGGCACCACGCGAAATGTTAAATACTTCAAACTTTAAATAAATGTTGATTGTATGATTTAATTTTATCTTATTATTATTGCCTACAAGCTTAAGTCTTACCATAAAATATGTAAGACACCAAATATGGGCCATGTGCACAGAATGAATGATAACCGTACCCCAAAAAAGATTATTTATACCACTCCGGAAGGCAGACGAAGCAGAGGCAGACCAAAATTAAGATGGCTGGATAATGTGGAAAGTGGCTTGGCCTGACAAACTGGAGAAGAGCGCCACTGATGATGATGATTTCTAAAAATCCAGCGGCCTCCATGGTAAAGTTGTTAAGACACTTGACTGACACACGGAAGGTTCTGGGTTCGATTCCCGATGAGAACACAAAAATTAAATTTTCCTCAAGCTTAGGTGTACTGTGCTGTAATTCACCACTGTAATTGGTCTCAAGGCTCGTTGTCTTGCAAATAAAATTAAAATAACGTTTTTTTAATAAAAAAAAATAATAAAACTAAATCGACTCAGTTTTAGGGTACGAAAAACGGGACAGCAAAATATACGAAAAATCGGTTTTATTGATATAAGTTACGTATAATCAGTCCGACATGCAGTTGCCTATTTTGCACAATACCGGAGAGGGATCTGTGAGAATCTCAGAAAACGCTATGTTTAAATACCGATTTATCAAATTTCTCTGATATCGTCAATCCTCTTTCACAGAAGATGTATGGATCTTCAATTGTCTATACACAGTAGTAGCCGCTCGATTGTGGAATAATCTACCCACTTATGTTAGAGACGCCCCTTTTTTATTTACATTTAAGTCAAGATTAAAATGTCACTATCTAAATATTTAAATTGTTCCTTTATCCTTCTTCTTTCCTTCCCAGTTCCTTGATCCTTCTCCTCCTCTCTTCATAGAATAGTGTTATTTTTTAAAAATATTTATTTTGTTAATCTTTGTTTTTAATTTGTGTATAAAATTGTAAGATTCAATATTTTTTATTTTTTTTATTTTTTTTAATTATTTTTTCACGCCCATAAGGCTTTTACATACATGAAAGTTTTACAAAATATTAGTATATAAACAACATTAAATTTAAAAAATACAATATAAAGCAACAAAAGATAGAACAGTGTTAAGAAGTAAAGTTGGTATAAAAAAAGAAGATGAGTATATAAACAACATAGATTTTAAAAAAAACACAATACAAAGAAATAAAATAAAAAAACAAAATAAAGGAACAGTGTTAAGAAGTATAGTTGGTATAAAAATAAAAAGATGAGTGTATTAACAACATAAATTTAAAAAAAATACAATATACTGTAATAAAATATAGAACTGTGTTTAAAAGTTAAGTTGGTTTTAAAAAAATTAAAGCAATATATATATATATATATATTTTTTAATAAGCTAAAGAAATACAATTGAAGGTTTAAAGCAGCTAGGTACATAATGTTATAAAATACATTATGAACAGAATATTAAGTTCTATTTGATAAGGAACATATACATTGATATTTAAAATTTACAAGACTCACGCTAAAGACATCGATGTTGCTAGCATATTGGTTCGCGAGTACATGCATCCGCATTACTGGCGAATTCGCGCTGTAATTGGTCGATGATGGACCGCAGTAGAACAAAGTATTACATCGGGTAACTCGACCAGGCACTCGCACATTAATCAAATTGATAAGTTCACAACAATCGAACATCGACATTATTATTTTAAACAAAAAAAGCAAGTCATTTAATTTTCGTCTGTTTTCTAATGTTTGGATGTTTAAATAATCATTTAAGTATGAGTAATTTATGTATTCAATCGGTATACTTCATTTAAAATTGATAAAACGCAAAAATTTATGCTGAACTCTTTCGATATCCTTAACATGAACCCTGTAATGCGGTGACCATATAACTGAGTTATACTCGAGTTGACTTCGCACTAGGGCAATATACAATGTTTTCATTATGTTTATAGACTCAAGATCCCGTATCGTTCGCAGCAAAAATATGTCCATGTGTTTATAATTTTCTCAAACTGAACTGTTTGGGTAGGTAGGAAGAAATTTCCTTAAGGCAATATGCCCGCCCTTATATGTGTATATATTGTTTATGTTTATAAAGTGTCAAATAATAATAACATTTAGTAAAATCGAATTTTCTGTACAAAAACATATTTATTCTTTTTTTTATTTATTTGATACATGTTGAATTACAGGTAAACAACAAAGGCTCTTAATTTTTTTAATCAATGTTTTGAAATTTATTCATAAGTTAGCCACTGACATCGTTGTAGATAAAGAACTAAAACTAAAAAAAATGTAGTAAATATGGACATAATACAAAAATATCAGAACAATATCACAGACAACATTCCAAAACGAGACAAGGACAATCGAGACTAATGAATCAGGGACTGAAATTATACAATAAACTACCAGACAAAACTAAACAAAAGACTAAGACAAACTTTTCAAAAGGTGTACAAGATATTACAACGAATAAAAAATTATATATTATTTTTGTAAAATGAATGTAATAATCCGTAAGGTTTAATAAATAAATATTCAAATAAAAAATATTAGTTTTTTACCACTTACCGATTTTTAACGTCTACTGGTTTCGAGACGCACCCGTCACTACACCAACATACAAATACGAAAATACGCTTTTACCTTTACCGTTACCGTAGTAGAAATACTGTTTACGAAAAAATACATCAATTAGATGCAGAGTTGAAGGGGATGTACCACCATGTCTAAACAAGCACTAAAATTAGGTTAATAATATTTGGCGATATGTCGCAGAATGTGTGGGAGGGGGGTTAGAAAGGAGCGGGGCTTGGAGGACGAACGTTACACGATTGGTTAATTTTTATTTTAAAAAGGGGGCTATATTGAAAAGATATTACCAATGAACTTTTTACCCTGATTTCTATAAATAAACCTTAGTATTTATAACCGTAATTATTTGATTGAATGACTAAATTATAATTTAATGTTTTTGTATGTAAAATGCTTGTATTTCTTTTCAAAAACAAAAAAAAAATTTTTGCTCCGGCCACTTTCATGTTCAATTTATTATCTTCAAATTATTCCAACAAATTTTAGTTCGACACTAAGTCTTTATTGAGATCCCAGATACCTAACTTTAGTCTAAATTTGAAATGGCGTAATCTGCCGGTCTAAAAGTAATTATATTTTAGTTACATAAAATATTTAGGTATATTTTTTAAAAGAATTACCTTTAAAAATAATTGTTTTTATCTAATTTATGTTTTTGAAATTTTTTATTATTGTGCGATTTAAAAAAAACTTTCGTTTTAAAATGGCAAAGTCGTATGGTTTCCTCATTTCGCGTGCGTTTTACCTAGTTTAGCCTAAACTTGTAACTTTATTATTAATTTTTAAATGCACGGCATTTTCATTCTTATTCTCATACGATTCTGGCAAGAATCGGCTCGCGAATAAAATGTTAGCTAGGGGCGAATTCGCTAACTATCGCCAGTATTTATGTGTAGGCGCCATCTTTGAAATGGGGGATTTGCTTTCTCCATTCAAAATGATCAGTCGGGGACGAACTCTGTCGCGGGGAGGACGTCTGTCGGGAAACCTCCACTCCGTACTTTTCCGGGCGCGAACTTCGCGAATGCACGTTGTGACCCTTGTACACCCAATTTAAAAGAAAATTCAGTGCTGTGAAAATAAGGTTTATAAAGAAATAATCCCAAGTGTAGTTATATAATTCGTTGCGGTTTTCGATTTAAAAGGTATGTTTTCAAATAATTACAAAGTATTGTATTGTGACAATAACAATTGTTTACATCTTTTGTCGGTATCGCTTTTTCACTATTACTTGTATTTTTGATATATTTTTTTATTTACGTTTTAATTACTAAATTTGAGGGTATTACTTGCAAACCCGCTAAATAAAAAATCTCATCAAAGTGAGATATGAATTGAAACTTACTCAGAATACAATTATTGTAAACAATAATGATGACATTGTCAGTTTAAAATATGTCTTTATTTGTGAGAATCTGACATTCAAATTATTGGGTTTGTTGCAAACATGGCAACCTCTCCTTGAGTGTTGCGAAGTTAGCAATCTCCAAAATTAAATTAATTGTTTCACAATGCTTTTTGTACGTCCAAATGTTTGTAGACAGAATGGATTTTTTCCCCAGGGAGTAATTTAGTTCTAAATTAGTTGCAACAGTGGAAAAACATTTTTGAGAAGGGAATATTGAAGTCTAGGCATTAAAAGGGCGTATGACATGTCATTGGATCGTTTAAGTTCCACTTTACACACTGTGCAACATTAACCATTCTGCCAAGTTTAAACCCCCACATTTCTTCAACTTTTCCATCTGTTTACTTTTGCGAAGTGGAAGAGCTGAAACCACGTGGGTGAAATTCATCCGGCTAAACCAATTCACCTACTAGGCAACGCCTGAAAACATTTTTTTTAATTTTTATACTTTTTACACCTTCCTATATATAAAATACTCACTGGTTGGTTATAAACAATATTTTGAATGTGTCCAAATTTTAGTAGACTTGAACTGGATTAACCCCCTGGGGAGCTGTTAACGTTTAAGATACAAACATTTGTAGCCTGAGATGTTTTTGTTAATTGACTTAAACATATTGTCTTAATAATAATAATAATAATAATGTTTGGATAATTTATATAGCGCCATTTTTGTGAAAATCACCTCAAGGTCTTATATTTCATTTAAAGATTCTTCTCATCGTTTCTTTAAATCCCTAAAAATATGTATACATATATATATATATATATATATATACATATATATTTTTATCCTTTTTGAAAATGCCTTTTTTTTTTTTACATCTGAGCATGTTTTTCATTCTTTATTTTAATTCTAATCTTTTGAATGAGTTTTCTTCATTTTTTAATAATATTTTCTACAAATATGTATATATATTTTTATATATATATATTTATTTCCTTTTTGAAAATGTTTTTTTTTTACATCTGAGCATGTTTTTCATTCTTTATTTTAATTATTATCTTTTGAATTACCTTTACAAAAAAAAATTCTTCATTTTTAAAAAATAAAGTAAATACCTACTAACTACAAACTTTTAAATACTTTTTTTACTTTGATTTAAAAAAAATTATTTTTTTTTTAAAAGAAATATTTACGTTCTTATGATTTACCCAAATATTTAATTTTGAGGGCAATTTTCAACGAGTTGTAAATAACTCACTATTAGAAAATGGAATCAAGTTGGGGTAGAGTGGGATTCGAACCACGGACCTTTGGTCCGTGAGTCCGAGACACTAGCCACGGACCACAACCCGATTAATTTTATTTTTAAATAATTATTAAATTAAATAATAAAATTTATTTTTAACAACTTCCATTTATGTTCTTTTTTCTTCTATTTTTTGTACTTATTGTTGTATTAAAAATATTAAATTGATAACCTTAGATATAGTTATAATATAATATGAAAACTTCACTGGTCCATTAGAGTTTAGTCTAACTGTGTAAAATATAAAACTATGCAACCGTATTGTATGTTTCCTGAATAAAAGAAAAAAAACTATTACAAGAAAGATGAAGAACATTTAAAAGAAGACAACATAAAAGTCTGGGCTTCTATAACTTCACAAACATAAACAGATGGAGGAATTGAAAGAATATTGATGTAATATTTAGTAAATATAGGCATAATGGTGAATGCTATACAGTGTTTTATTTTATTTATTTATTTTATTTTATTTATTTGGATAACCAACAGCTATAATTATCTCATATTTATAAAACAAAACAAATAACAAATAAGTCAATTACAGGTTTTCACAAGAAGCATCACAGTAAGTTAAAAAAGATTCTCGAACATAAAATAAATAGTAATTAAATGTAAATTTAAAAGAAAATAAAAAAAACTACGAGTTATTTCGAAAGCAAACGCCGTACGTCACACTTAAACCAGCTAATCACAGGTCATAAGACCTGTAGATGGCTTGACTTCCATATACCCTTCTCTAAAATGCTCTTCATCTCTGTTGTAATATGTTAATATAAACAGCTCTCTAGAAAAAGAAATGGAAAAGAGGAGAGCTTGAAGAAGAGATTGACAATGATATACATAATCTATAACGCTTTGCACTTACAGCTAATGCAAAGCGTTAGCTCCCGAGCAATTATGAAGATACACTACCGATCCCCCACCATCAAGTTCTGGGTAGGTTCATCGATATGTAGCAAGGTGAAGCGTACGTTATGGTACGTGACATAAAGCGATAAAGATAAATTCTCCTGAGTGATTACGAAGATACGCTACCGATCCCCCACCATCAAATTTTGGGTAGGTTCATCGATATGTAACAAGGCGAATCGTCCGTTATGGTACGTGACACAAAGCAATAAAGATAAATTCTCCCGAGCAATTACGAAGATACACTACCGATCCCCCCCTATCAAGTTTTGATGCAAGAACATCGGTTTGTACCGACGGGTCTAATA